>NC_045637.1:70125248-70425248 GCF_009829145.1 Chiroxiphia lanceolata | reverse complement strand
AACAGTACAATTCCATTATTATACTAATTGGTTGATCTATTCAACCAGATTACTGAGTATGGCTATATCTATACTTGTGTGTTGAAAAAATAAATGAGCAGCTATATCTTCAAGGTCAGTACATGAGGTGCCCTGTGGCAATGAACTTTGTATCGCCTTGTGAATGGAAGATGTCACAAAGGGTAGGACTGGAGATCCCTGCTTAACAGCGCAGATGTAGGAAACAGACCCTAAGATCCTTCTCTGTCCAAGCATACGTCTCCCCTTCTACAGCCACTGTCCCAACTTATGGCAGTCTATGATCTAGCTCCTGAAAATGTGTACCCTTGAGGTATGTTTTTTCTGGGAGGTTCCCTATAAAAGATAAAATAGAAAAATAGAGATTTTCTGTAAAGAGATATTATCACCTCAGTATCTATAGTACTCCCACAGTGCTTTCTATTCTCAGGACCAGTGCGGAGGTAATGTTACCCATTCATCACAGACACTCAAAGTCTTGAAGGGATCTGCTCCACCTCAGTATTTCTCAGCATCGGAACATTGCAGCTGCCTACTTACTGGCATTGCATTATTTTCATTTTCTGTATAAAGTGTGTTTTAGTTGTGAGCAGAGTGCATTAATATATACTTTGCTGCATTTTCTGTGCTTGTTTTTCCTCTCCCGTTAGAACATGTCATTCCTGATTCATGGGAAATAGTGCCACCTACCGTATCTCCAAACCAGTTTCTCCAACACGAAGTGGGGCTTAGAGGGTTCACAGAACTGACCTAGTCCAAAACTGAATTAAGAAGAATACAAAAACTGAGCATAGTGGGATATAGACCTAGGCTGTTTAGCAGCTAAAAGTGGGTAAAACGTTCAGCTCAGTGCAGCAGGATAAATGGGTGGTCTTACAGAAATTTCTCACCAAGAAAACACAAAGGAAAGATCCTTATCATTTCTGTCAGGGATAACAGAGTACTCATAATATATCACCAGGTGATCACCAGGTAATTGGAAATGCTTTTTCATCCCAGTTTTACAAGTACGTTTCCATTAAAACAGAGTTTACAAGACTAGACATACATATGTATGGCCAGCTAATGATGTCTTCCTGGGTGGATTATATATGCAGCCAGTGTTCACAGAATCACAGAATCACAGAAATATTTAGGTTGGAAAGGACCTCTGAGATCATCAAGTCCAGCCTGTGACTGATCATGACTTTGTCAAGTAGACCATGGCACTAAGTATCATGTGCAGTTTTTTCTTGAACACCTCCAGGGACGGTGAATCCACCACGCCTCTGGGCAGTCCATGTCAATGTTTAACTACCATTTCCATGAAGAAATTCTTCCTGATGTCCAGCCTGAACCTTCCCTGGCACAGCTTGAGGCCATTTCCTCTCATCCAGTTCCTAGTTGCCTGGGAGAAGAGGCTGACCCCCACTTTGCTACAAGCTCCTTTCAGGTAGTTTTAGAGACTGACAAAGTCACCCAGAACTTTCTTTTGTCCAGGCTAAATGACCCCAGCTCCCTCAGGTGCTCATCATAAGACTCACTTTTTAGACCCTTCACAAGTTCTGTTGCCCTCTTCTGCAACCTTGATGTTTTTCTTGTAGTGAGGGAAGCAGAGCTGGACACAGTACTTGAGGTGCAGCCTCACCAGTGCTGAGTACAGGGAGACAATCATTTCCCTGGTCCTGCTGGTCACAGTATTTCTAGTACAAGCCAGGAGGCCACTGGCATTCTTGGCCACTTGGGCACACTTCCAGCTCATGTTCAGCCACTATCAACCAGAACTCTCAGGTCCTTTTCAGCTGGGCAGGTCCTTTAAGCCACTCTTCCCCCAGCCTGTAGTGACACATGGAGTTGTTGTGACTCAAGTGTAGGACCCAGCATTTGGCCTTGTTGAACCTCACACCGTTGGTCTCGGCTCGTTGATCCAGCCTGAGGATGTTAAATCAGTAAAAAATGATTGAAATAATGGAGTAAAATGTAATGTGAAACTCACTTCACAGCTGTCATGAACAGGTGCATATGGGGTCATATTAAGATGTGTTGGCATAGCTGAACTGTGCTAATTCCTTTGGGTTCACTGTGAGTGGTAGATTCCTTACACAGAGCCATCTGTAATTAGACTCCAGTATAACGGAGCTGTATTAATTGCCTGTTTCTTATGAAGATGGAAATTCAGATATGAACCCTGAACATGAATTAGTTGTCCTCTAGGAAAGCCCTCTCAAAAGTTTTCAGATGAGGAGCCTCTAAGATCCTTGCTGAATCCAGCCATTCTGAGAATAACCAGAAGAAAGAACAATATATCTACAGACTTCAATTCCCTCTCTTGTCCATTTGGATGCTGGGCATACAAAAATGCCTTCAAGGTAAGGATTGCAATTTCAAAGTAAGTAAGCTCCAGTGTACATCCTATTCAGGGAACGCTGCAAAATTTTAAGTAATAGAAGTTCAAAATCAAAGTTATTATCCCATCATTATCCACACTATAATGTTCCCTTGCCAACAATAACGCAAGATATTTAAAAAAACTATGCCTAGAGTAATATAAACAGGACACTTTTTTATGCATATAAAAAAGTGAAATCTACAGAAAGGAATTAAATAGCAACAGTAATATACACTTGAATCACACTCTGTCTTTCATAATAATTTAAGAAGTTTATTTCAAAGGTGGCTTGTGGAATTGAGAAGTAACAATGAGACTGTTAAGTGAAATTTAGGCTGAACGTATTGTATTTTTCACATAAACTTTTAGAAATTCAAATCACAGAAGAACCTTCCTAGTTATATACAAAACATGCCAGTTAAGTATTAGATGCTTGTTTGGTTGTATTGGTTGAGAATTTTACCTTTTTCCTCTTTTTACAGATTGGCATGACCCACTAGCCTGCCCCCACTTTTCAGAGGTAATTGTGTTGTTGGAGAAATATTTATGGATATATATGGTGTACCATATGTGAAGTAGTTATGCAAGGGATTTCTGGACATATAAGGATATTAACTATTTTTTAAAAAAGTATTTAGTTTGGTGATGACATAGATTTTGACAGTTACTAAGGTGTGAACAGTTCAGTTTGGCATGAGGAACTCTCATTAGGATAATAAGCAACAGAAGACAAGGGATGGTTTAATTTTCAGGGAACTATTTAAATGAACATTTTGGCCCTCCAGTCTGACAGATGCATGCTTAAGAGAGGAAGAAATGAATTATTTATAATAATCTCAATCATGCTAAGAGAAATAGCAAAAGAAACAGGATCTAAAAAGTGCTGCACAGTGAAAAAGAAAGCCAAAAGGAGGAATGCAGTGTGTGTCTTGATACAGGCAATTACATCCCAACGATATTTTGGAGGTAGCAGCATGACAAATTGTATTCATCATGTGTTATTAATTGCTTCTCCTGTCCTCAGTTCACTAATTCATCTCAGCCATGACCACTTTCAACATTTCAATACCTTTCCAGGGCCATGCAGAGAGGCAATATTAGCAGTAAAATCAAAACCAACACCCAAAATCTCAATTTTATTTCAGTTAAGATGGTAAGAATTGTGGGTCCAGCACTATTTTGAGCTCTCAGGAAAGTGGGTAGCGGACAACAGAAAGTTAGATATGTCAATAAGAGAAGTGAAGCTGTTTCCCTGAATTTGACATGGAAGAAAGAAAGGCAATTTAGCCATAGTTTAGCGAAATACAAGTTGTTTGGGAAGTTCTTCAGACAAAGGCTGAGTTGGACAAGAAACTCCTTTCTGCGATTCTATAGCTTTTTGCCACTTTTGGTCTCAAAGTTTTACGGTTTAGCTGTAGGAGTCCATAACCGCTGTCTTCATTCAACAAACTTGAATTACAAAAGCCAAACTACAACTTTTCTTACTCATTGTGGATTCAGAAAACCAGATTCCAAGTTGCATTTCATAGAGCTCACTTCTCAGTGGCTGGGATTACCAACCATATGCACTGTACCATATGCAGTTTGTCATACTGGAACCAACAGTAAGTGTTTTGTACTTGAACTTCTAAATTATTTTGTTGGAATGGCTGAAACACTGTTGACAGCGGTACTTCTGGGGAGTCTTTAATCTTCTTCATAGGCAGGGTCAGAATCTTCCTTCTTGTACATATCTGTGCCTTGGCTACTCCCAAGCCTGTTCTGAGCACAGTTTCTCAGGCCAGAGGAGTCTGAAATGTAGACAAATTTTTTGTGGAAAAGATGTTTGCACCTCCCCACTACCCATGAGCAAGGGCCAGAAAAATGCCTTAGTTAGTCATATTGCAGCAAGGATTATGGATGGAGCTCGTACAGCTCAGCACTTCAGTTTGCTATTTGGATTAAAGATTTTGAATTAGCCAGCTTTTGGGATCTAGCTTCATGTATCAACACTCATCTTCAAAACACATATGTGCTTCCTGTTAAAGCTGGCTTACTTTCAAATGGGATGCAACTGAATCGGTACAATGAACAGTGAGTCCCTGGATAAGACACCTGGCTCCAGCTTGCACAAGGGAAAAATCTTGTGGTATACTTGCACATATGGGAAGGACATTTCCTGCAATGTCCATCCCTTATGGATGTGGCAGTAGCAGAAGGAATGACATCCTAGACCTGTAGATTAATTGAAGAAGGACAATAAGGTTACTTTTCAGCCTCCTGAGCAGTTCCCTATCTTAGCAGCCTGCTATCCTAGACAGTGATCTGCTTGCCTTAGTCAAGAATTGGACTTCCTCTGTAATCTGCCTGCAATCTGGACAATCTGCCTTTGGTTTGGTAATGTGGAACTAGTACTGAATATTTGAGCAGTGTTTTCATGACTTTTGGGAACTGATCAGGTTGCTAAAAGTAAGCATGTGGCTTTATCCTTTGGTGGTGCAGGGCCACAACAGTAGACTGCAAAATAATTTGAAAATAAAATTAAAAACAATTTCATCCACATAAAATGTTCCTAAATACACACTAACACTAGAATTGGACCCAGACCAAAATGCTGTCTCTGAATAACTTTAAGAGTTATTTGAAAAGACAGATTCAAATTAAACAGGAAAGCACATAAGTAGTCACAAACTAAAGGAATTTTCATTTCTGTAATTTGAAGCAGAAGGTCAGATCAGCATAAATTCAGGAGAGGTCTTTTCATTAAGGATTTTAAACACAGAGATCAACTTCTCCTACATGCAAGAGCAACTTGTGCAGCATGTTTGCAACTTCCAATATTATTTATTACATGTTTGCAGCTCCCATTTATATCCAAGTATTTTTTTTTTGATATATGAAATGGGGAGAAATATATTTACATTACAAAGGAAAACCTATTAAATCTCCTTAACACTACATATTCTTCTTTAGTAAGCAGACCCTATATTGTCATGTACCCTTTCTTTAGTAAGTACAGACCTTAGTCTGTCATGTTCCTTAGTAAAGGAGTAAATATTGTTGCAAGTAATTTTTACTATGAAGTTCTGATATTGGTGAGCTTTGAACATTGAACAACTCCAAACTGGAAAATGAATTTTGGAATTGAATATCATTCCCTTTGAGGCTGCCACATCTTTTTCTGAGAAGAGGACTGTGGTTTTTTATTATTGAAATTTAGCAATATTTTTATTGCGAAAATTATGTTTTTGAACTTTAATTCACAGATAGGATATGTAATTTATTGTGTGCAGCAGATCACTATACTTCAAGAATTTACTTGTAGCCTAAGTAGCCAGCATGACTTGATTTGATTCCAAAACAAAAAGGGAAAAATCATTGCAATCCTGCCCTCCCTTCTTGCTGTCCCACTCAAATAACAATTTACAGTCAAGTCTTAATTATTCCAGTCACTTAATTCCCCATAGGAATTAAAGAATACAATAGAAAAAGGAAGTTTAGAAGCAAAGTTATTTGTTTGAATTAGACACATATCTAGATCACTTAGGTTGGATTTCCTGAATCTTATGCCAACTGCTATTAGGAAACAAATAAAAAGAATAGGCCAAGCACTCAGCATAATTTAAAAAGCCAAATAAAATTGTAAGTGAAAAGGAAATAGAACTGCTACAAAACACATGTTAAGGAAATGTACTTTGGCAGCCCCAAGGGCCAAATTTCCCCCAACAAACACACACCCAGAAACCAAAAACAGAAACCATGAGCAAACAAAACGAAGCAAAACCCAAGCCCACAACTTCCCACAGATGGCAAGCTAACCGTTATGTCAAAATATGCTGTTTCTACAAACTGCAGGCACCACATAATAAGAAGCCCATAAAATCACTGAAGCATAACATTTATGCAGTTCTACGATTATAAATAACCTTAGCAAGATTGTTTGTTTCATTCAGTGTCGTAGCAGCATAATCAGTCAATAGGAGAAAACTTACACAGATTTATTCAGACTAAGGAGAGAGAGGACAATCCAGCACTGAATGTCTAATTAAGATTTTTCAGAAAAATATGATGAGACTTCAGATGTATTTTTATGCTACCTTATATAACACAATTATTATTCAGGAAAAACTAAGAGAAGTACAAAAGGATGTTTTCTGATACAGAAAGTATATTTTAAAAACGAATAAACTCTGAAAGATTAAGCAAAAGAAGGGCACATTTATTAAGGTAGTTAAATATTCATTTGTGCTAAGTGTATTATAGGCATGCACAAATGTTGAAGAGATGAACAAAAGACCTTGAAAAAACCTCACTTTCTTGAAATCTTAGCACAAGAGTAGAAAATCCTCCATGGTATTCCATCAACTTTTGAGCTTTTTCATCCAAGGTAAGAGATTGAGTTACGTTTTGAAGATGACTTACCAAGAAATGACACCAGAATGACCCTGTACTACCACGTTCTGTCCTTGACGTTTTTAAGTCAAGACCATTATCCTTGACTTTCCCTAATCTAAAGAAAGTTAAGTACTAAGTTAAGTACTAAGTTAATACTAAGTATTTCTACATTTCTACATTAACTACATCCAATATAGGAATTTTATGTTTTCCCTAAATAACCCTATTTGTAACCCAGTCTGGAGTGGATTTTTTTCCCTAAAAATGAAGACAGCTTGGTAGAGTGAGGAGTTGGCATGACAGAAACTGAACGTTAGCACCAATAATTATAATTGAAAGGTGTTACTTTGATGACAGTTATCTACTTTCAAGGAGGACAAATCAATTCTGTGACCAGCTGTTTCATTCTGAAACATGGTCCTGCTATTTTTAGTTACATTTGGATGCTGGAGCATGTAAACTGTAAGCCAGTCTCCGTTCTACCAAAGGAGACAGAGATAGTTTTAAAAAGTCTTTTAGCAATGAGGAATACAGATGAGGATTTTCAACCTGAATGAAAAAAAAATCTTGGCAAAAACGTGAATTTTTTTTTTTTTGTTTACTTTCTCATCATGTGGAACCAACAGTAGGGCAGTGCCTCTAGGGAACAGCTCTCTACATTGTTACTTTTAACATTATTCAAATGAAAACTCTTTCCGGATGTTTCATTTTAGTTCAGGGTAAATTTCTTGAATAATTCGGACCAGTGTCAACAACTTCCATTCTCTGTTCTGTTTGCAAGAGTGCAATCAAAACACTGATATTTTCACTGGAGTGCAGAATTAACACATGTAGCCTTTGCCTATTTTCATAACATGTTTTTTAAAGGGAAGTAGTACATAGACAAAAAAAATATGCTTTCATTCCTTCCATGGGGTTTATAACACTCATAATTGCAAGTTACATAATTATATGTGAACACACATTTCAAGAAGTTCTAAGAGTGCCTTTGAAAAAATGTGTGCACCTTGGATCTTCATTTAATATATTAACACTACAATTCTCAGAAAGAAATGTATGTTCAGTTTTTATATATTCCCAGTTGGGAGAAGAATATGCATAACTCATGCAAATAAACAGAAGAGGGCAAATTACATGTATATATGTATTCTTTTAATAGTGTATTTTTATTAGCAATATATAACTTTTTATTTGTTTGTCTAAACACATAGATTAATAATAAGAAATTTGAATAAAGCTCAAAAGGGTAGAAAGGGATTTTCATAATAACTTTCCACAGGAGTTGTGCTCCAAAGTATTTAAATAGGTAAACTTGAACTGAATTAAATTCCTTCGATTTTCATTGAAGCGTGATGTTTTAGATGCTTTTGAAAACACTCAGAAACATCACCTCTATCTACACTATTCCCTTGAATTAACATATAATATGCTTAACGTCGTATTCTTAGCCCGCTTTGAAGCTGCCCCTATTTGTAATGCCATGCACAAAAAATTCTTATCCATTGTGTCTTTTATATATGCTCTTAAAGACGTAGATTTTGTATGGATGACCAAAACTTTCAGATGCTTTAATGAAAAAAGGAATATGTTGGTTAGTAAATGTTCTGTACCTATTCATAGTCATTTTTGACAGGCTGAAGTATTCTCAGAAATTCTCAGAGGTCTGCTTTAATACTACTCGGGTTTCAATTACTTGGTTTGGTTGGGAGGCCTTTATTAAACCCGAAAATGTTGAGTACTCACAATTTTTCAGTGGATTTACTGTCAAGATCTGACTGTTGAAAGATGCTTCTACCCAAGTTAAGGCACAAATGAGACCATATGCTGAAGTCAATAGACGGATTTTATTTAACAATAAAATGTGAGATTGAGAGATAAAAAGAAATAGAAAAGAGAGGAGAGATTAAGAAGAAGATAGTCACCACCTGTGGATTCAGCAGCATCCCATTGGTACTTCACCCTGAGCTTCTCTTTGGTGGGGGTTCCTCAGGTTGTTCAAAACTATAAATACTGTTTATACATTTTTGCAAACAAAGGAATTGATGTTCATTGGCTATACAGTTCTCTTATTCTATTAGTTAAATAATTCCCTCAATTCTAATGCTAATTAGTCCACATGCTCAGTCCTTCTTGTCTTTTGAGTCAGTGGGTTTCTTGAGTTGGTGGGTTGTGGTCAGGGATCTCCATCTTCCCCCTGCCAGAATTACCTTTTACCCGGTCCAAGCTGATTTCAGCACTGTTACCAAATTGGTTTTCCTTGTGGCCCATTATCCATTATGCATTCTTCTCCCCCAACTTTGTTAACATCCCCCTGATAACACTCAGACAATAGTACTACCTTTACCTTATCTCAAGTTCCCATTGCAGTGGCTTAACTTACAGTCCAAATTCCAGGTATCCACAGAGGCATAGTCAGGGGAGGGGCTTTGCTGGTCAGAGATGCCACCTGTCCCATAACTTGGGGTGATATTTGTTTGACCAGTCATATGCATACAGTTACTTCTTTACACAGTTTGCCACAGTGGGAATTTTTATCTGGATGCATCACCCAATATGTGCTGGCCAGATCTTGCCTCCGCCAGTCCTGGAGTTAGTGGCATCCTGCCCCTCCATTCTGTGCTTATCTCACAGCAAAGTCCTTCTGTGCTCTGAACCGTTGAGACAGGCAACTGCATTCTTTAAGTTCTTACAATTGAAAATTTGGTACTCCAGCAACATGGAAAGCCAGTGGAGTGGGAAAGAGAAAAATGGAATTTGATATACCCATGTTTTTCTATACATTATAACTATTATTTCTAACTGAATAATTCAAGTCAAATCTGTAGATTTCTAAAGCAGAAGTGAGTGTATAATTTCTTTAAACTACTTGGAGTAGCCCACCTTAATTTTTAATTCTCCGTTCAATATTGCTGCATAAAATAAAAATTCAAGATCACCAACTCAGTAGTTTTTTTCCATTTATAAAAAACCTTTCATGTCGTGTCATTTGAATATTAACTTTATTAGTGCATTTCTGCTATTTTCTGCTTCTTCTTACTAATGGATGCAGACCTTATTTGTATGAAAAAAAGATAAATGATTCAGGCCAAGGGCATTGGACTCTGGTCCTTAGTGGATTTTGGTCTGTTGCCCAGGACTGGAAATGGATTACCTGAGCAGTGTGGAAAACATTCCCAATTAATACAGCACATAAAGTTTCACTGCAGCAATAAGATCCACTGCAAATTCACCAATCTACTTTAGAAACATTTTATTATTTCAAGGGAAATAATTACCTATGTCATTATTTTCTTTTAACATAAGTGGGTTTTTTTGTATAAAAAAATATTAGCAACTTACAATTTTATGAAAAATGTCAGTAATGAAGGATAAGTATATATTCGTTTCCCTGACATGACAGCAATTACATCCCTCCAGGTGAAAAAAAAAATAAACAAAAACACGTGCCAGAAAGACCTTTTAATTTAATTCATCTCTTAAGAAATGTGAATTGCTCTGGGAAATCTGGACAAATAATTAAAATTAAAAAAAAAGAAACCTGCAAACCAGTATTTTGTTTAATAGCTTCATGTGGCTCAGAAAGCTGAAAATCTGTTTAGACAGCACTGCATTTCAGGAGGTACTTTTTCCAAAATCTGTGTCTGCGATCAGACTGTGGTATCACCTTGATACCAAGGATTGCTGTTCACATTGCATAGCACTGTCATCTCCAGGATGCCTTATCTGCTGAAAAACCTTGTTGATTCCAGTGGGAATGCAGGAAGGATGGCCTACTAGCCAAAAATATGATCTTTGCCTCACCATTTAGTCATTTATGTTATGTGGGAGCTAGACATATACAGATTCTTTTCAGCTCAATTTGGTGTTTTCTTTTGCATCTCCGTTTCTTAATTATACGACTATTTTGGTAAAGACTAGCTGTGCTTCATTAATATTAACACAAAAAGTTATCATACTTGAGATATTCTAGAAATATCAAATACATAAACATGAAGATTGAAAGATTAGAAGTTTAGTTACTGCATTAGCTATATGCAGTTACTATTTATTTGGTTTTCTTCCTCCTTTTTAAATTTTAATAAGAAGAATATTTAAAAAAACTAGACCATTCTACTCTGTGGGTAAACTCAAATAATTACTAATAGTATTTTAATCGTGTATTCCATTGAAAGAAAGACCTTCTAAAACAATTACCACATGCTCTAAAGTCTTTATCACCATATCTATTTCATGGTACTTTTACACTGAAAACCAAAATTAATTCTGGACTTCATCCAGTCTAATTTTCCAGTAAGTGGCAAACAGTATGTGTCTTTGAGCTTCAATGAAAGTGTCTGAATAGGAAGCAATGCAAGTCATCACTAAGACAAACATTGCCAATGCTCTTCATATGTTCCGAGAGATAAGATGTTGCTGTTCTGCTTTTTGTTTTAGGGACTCAGATTATGAATAAAACAATTATGCGTTTTTAGTAATTTCTTCTTCATCATCATCTTCTTCTTCTTCTGAAAAACTTAGGGAAAACTAAATTCCCAGCATATATTCCACTATTTATAGACTTCAACTCCATTGAATAGCACAAATAAATTCCTGTATATCTGATTTCTATCAGTCTTAATGCTTATTAGTGCAGTAGCTATCCCATTACTCCCCCTCCATTGTATTTCTTTGTTTATTTCTAAAAAATCACATAGAAATGTGGGACAAAAAGCTTTACAACCAAAGAAATTTTTAAAAAATACTCAATTCCTAAAATACATGAACTAGTCAAGACCAAAACATCGAGGGGAGGAGGGCGTGGAGAGTTGATTTTTTAATGCTAAACCTATTTAAACAATTATGTTACTCATAGTTATGTCAAAAGATAGTGGATCACTCTGTTAGGAAGATTACATTCAGTACTAACTGTATTTGTATTTGACAAATATTTACAACCGTTGTTGGTCACTGTGGAGAACATCTTCCTACACAAACAAGAAGGAACAAACACAGTAGACTATAAGAACCATCTTACAAAGTGACACAGTATTTTACAGTTAAACAGCTTCATAATGTGCGTAAGATTTTTGCTGATTTTGGCATCTAATTTCCATTAAAATAAAATGTGAAGTTAAACTACAGTCTGGATAATCATAGCAATGTTTTGCACTTCTTTGTACACTACAGAAATGTTTAGTTTCTTAAATTTCAAAGTAATTTCTCCCATGCTAAATTTAGGCACATACAGAAATCCTAGTGTGTTTGAGCCCCAAGTAAGTTGTCTGTTTTTCAAATGCTTTGAGGACTCTTTGGGTTAAGTTAAGGAAGGTGTATGTATAACACCTTGAAAAATACCAATGCTTCATCATTATGTTATGTATCCCATTACTGTTCCAAACAGATTGAACTATCATATAAATTATGACTATTGAAAACAAATTTTTGTTTTAAATAAAATCAGATTACAGGAGACTTCATCAACAGTGAAAGTGGAATGGTAAAATTTGCAAAGATGGATGCTTCCAAAGCTCACATACAATTGGATATATTTTAGCAGGAATGTGAGTGTGATTTGCAAGTAAATGAGGTTTGTAGTGAGGTGATAGCCATTGTTTTTGATTTAATGTGAAAAATGTGCTGGATTTGTCTGAGGTAGTGTCAAATTTCTTGACAGTGTCTAGTATGGGAATGTTTTGGATTTGTGCTGAACACAGGGTTGATAATAGAGAGATGCTTTTGTTACAGTTGAACAGTGCTTACACAGAACCAAGGCTTTTCTGCTTTTTGTACTGCCACACTAGTGAGGAAATTGAGAGTGGTTGGGAGGAGACACAGCCATGACAGATGACACAAAACCAAAGGCATATTCCATACCATACAACATCATGTTCAATATACAAAGTGGGAGGAAGAAGGAGGAAGGAAAAGATGTTTGGAGTGATGATGTTTGTCTTCCCAAGTAACTGTTACATACAAGGAGGCCCCGCTCTCCTGGGCATGGCTCAACACCTGACTGCCCATGGGAAGCAATGAATTAATTTCTTACTTTGCATTCCTTGTGTGAGTGGGTTTTGTGTTCCCTCTTAAACTATCTTTATCTCCAACTCTTGTTCTACCACTAGTTGCCTGGTAGAAGAGGTTGAGCCCCACCTTGCTACAACCTCCTTTCAGGTAGTTGTAGAGAGTGATAAGGTCACATCTGAGCCTTCTTTTCTCTGGACTAAACAACCCCAGCTCCCTCAGACATTCTTCACAGGACTTGTGCTCCAGACACTTTATCAGCTCCACTGTCCTTCTCTGAACTCGCTCCAGCACCTCAATGTTTTTCTTGAGGTGTCCTGGATATAGGACTCAAGGTGTGGCCTCTCCAATGCGAAGTACAGAGGGACAATCACTTCCCCTGATGGACACATGTTTTTTAGTACAAGCCAGGATGCCACTGGCCTTTTTGGCCACCTGGGCACACTTCCAGCTCATATTCAGCAGCTGTTGATTGACCAGCACCCACAGGTCCTTTTCCACTAGGCTGCTTTCCAGCCACTCTGCCCTCAGCCTGTAGCATGCATGGAGTTGTTGTGACCAAAGTTCAGGACCCAGCACCTGGTCCTGTTGAACCTCATACCAGTGGTCTAGACCCATTTACCCAACCTGTCCAGATCCTTCTACAGAGCCTTCCCACCCTCCAGTAGATCAACACTCTCACTCTACTTGGCATTGTGCATGCATTTACTAAGGGTATACTCAATCCCTTCATACAGATCACCAGTAAAGATATTAAACAGGACTGGGCTCCAACACTGATCCCTGGGGAACACTTCCAGTCACCAGATGCCAAGTGAATGCAGCACCATTCGCTGCCACTGGTCCAGCCATCGAACCATTTTGTAATCCAGTAAAGAGTGCACCTGTCCAAGCTGTGCACCTGTAGGCTGCCAGCTTTTCCAGGACTGTGTCATGGGAGACAATATCAAAGGCTTTGGTGAACTCCAAGTAGACAACATTCACAGCCTTTCCCGCATCCACTAATCAGGTCACCTGGTCATAAAAAGAGATCAGATTGGTCAGGCATGACCTGCCCTTTCTAAACCCACGCTGGCTGGGCCTGATCCCTTGGTTGCCCTGGATGTGCCACGTGATTGCACTCAACTCCATAATCTTGCTGGATACCAAAGTCAGGCTGACAAACCTGTAGTTCCTCAGATCCTCCTTCTGGCCCTTCTTGTGGATGGGTGTCAAAATGGCCAACCTCCAGTCATCTGGGACCTCCCTGGTTAACCAGAACTGATGATAAGTGATGAGGAGCAGCTTTGTGAAGTGTTCCACCACGTCCCTCAGTACCCTTGAATGAATCCCATCTGGTCCCATAGACTTGTGAGTAAGTAAGTACTTCCTTCTGGATTGCAAGGGATCTATTCTGCTCCCTGTTCTCATCTACAAGCTGAGGGGGCTAGTTGCCCTAAGAATTACTGGTCTTACTGTTAAAGACCATGTCCTTCTGATGCATCACATCCTTCTGATGTGCTACATCCTGTTTGTCCACCCTTTGTCACTGTGCTCTGTGGAGCCTTGGAACCATATGGTTGCCTGCTGCTCCTGGCAACATTCCCTCCTCATCTCACTGGCTCACAAGAGCTTCTGGGTTCTGAAGGGGCTCTGGGCTGCTGCTCAGGTGCTGTACGGTTTGATTCAAAGCTCACCCCTGGATCTACCTCAGTCTCCTGTGCTACCACTGCTGCTGCTGTCTTACCTTAATCTGTTCTGAATGGGATTGTGAATAGCTATAAAAAAATAATTTCTTTAATTAGTAACTGACATGTAAGTAAGTTTGAAAAGTTGCTATATAAAATCATGTCTAAATATGAGATATCCTTGAAACCCTAATCTCATTCAGGAATATGCAGAAATAATATTTTATCATTTTGCAATGTTTTGAAACAGACGCATCTCAGCTACTGTAGAAGGTGCTCTGAGGAAGCCTGTTTGACTTAGCTTTATGATAGAGTCAGACTGTACATACACAAAAGTCTACCACCCTCTAGTTCATCCTGCACTGTCACGCCACATCCTCTTGAAGTTTGTTGTTTAATGGGTTTTGCTGAATAAAGTGCTTCTGTGATCACTTTCTAATCTATTTCAAACAAAAAGTGCCAGGTTAGCAAAGATCACCCTTGAGACTGTTTAAATTATTTTGGCTTCTTTTGTCCCAAATGGAACAATCACTTGAAAATACTCAAAAGGATAGAAATTTTTGAGAAGAAAGCAGTTATAAACAACTGAGAAATGGATGGTAATGCTAACCATTTCTCTAATACCATTTCAACTGGAAGTTGATGTGTCTCCAGCTTCAGGCTATAAAGAATACATAATAAGTTGGTCTGTTACTAGGACTCTTGATTTCTCTGTCATTGAGAGTTTTAGAATCTAATAGATGCAGTTAACAAAGACAGATGTTCTGAGCAGACTCTGACATGTTTTTACATCAAAGACGTGAAAGGTGTCTGGGCCTACTATCCCAAACAGAAACAGAAGAAAACTTGTGGGAAACACCTCCAGACAGGACTGGAGGAATAATGATTTCACAGAGAGTATTAGGAGGAAACAAAACATTCATATGGAATTTAACAGAGAATTTACCATCAAAAAAGCTCTTTCTCAGAACACAGAATCTTTATGGATAAGGTGAGAATCGGCAAAAGTCAAGTTCAGATCAATATTCTTACCTAAAGCTAACAACTAAAGGCACAGTAAAAAGGAGTAGCAATCTAAATAGGACTCAAAACTTAACAAGTTGTCCTTAGGCTTCAGTACAAATGATGATGCTGAACACAGGGGCAAATGTGCAGTGACAGATGGAAAGGATGAAACTGCAATGTGGTAAAACTGTAGAAGCAGAACTCAGATAATTAACATTGTGAAATCATGGTAAATTTAATAATCTTGACCTACAATATTGTAAGAACTCTGGTACATGAAATCTAATTTACAAACATTTTAGACCAGTCATACACATAGAAAATGGAGTATGTTGTATTTCTATTAAAGACTTGTGATTTATAACTGGAAGAAAAAAAGCAGGATAAGAAGTGTCAAAGGAAAACAGCTGATATATTTCCATAACTTTCCCAAGGCTAAAAAGTACAGGCACCCCCTGTATATCAGGAAATTCCTTACTCAAGAATGTTGTAGGTTACAGTAACAACCAACAGAAGTATCACTGCTTCCAGGTCCTAATTTTATGTTCTTTCCTAAACATCTGCTTTTGATGTCTGTCGGTTAGGAGGTCACAAGCTAGACAGATTTTGGTCAGACTCTCTTTTGTTCTATTGGAAAGTAAGGAAAAGTCTTTATAAAAGCTACATTGGAACATACTAATCACCAATTTTCCCCTGTTGAGATAGCAGATTTCCTAGTTACAAGAACTAATTCACGTAGATTTCATAGCTCTTTTAATATTGTAAAATAAATGGGCACATTAAGGAAAAAGGGAAGGGGAAAGAGCCATGGATAAGATTCAGATCATCTCATGCAGTAGCATCTCATGCAAGGATAGAAGAATTCATCAAGGACAGGTGTGGAAGGTAACTTTATTTAATATGTCCACTGACAAGCTTGGCACATATATTGCAGTAAGCCAGTGAAATTTGATGACAGTAAGGTAGGAAGCTTTATTGCTACAAAGGAAGATTGGAATATTCTGCAAGAAGTCTGACCCTGAGAACTGGAGTCACAGTTCTGGGATGAAATGTAATAATGCAGAAAGCAAGGCTGTTCACTTGAGAACTGAGAAGAATTTATGTTCTGAATTGGGAGTTCATTAGTTGAAAATGACAGAGGATAAAGATTTGGGTGCATCCATCAATCACTAGCAGCTGTAGAACGCAACTGTGGTTTTTGGAGGCCCTCAATCAGAGAAAATAATTCCACTAGAAATAGGGAAATATTAGCATCATCACACCAGGCTTTAGTAAGGCATTGCCTGGAAACACAATGCTCAGTTCTCATCAACCATACTCAAGAGAGATGAGCATAAAATGAAGGAGGCATGAAAAAGATGTCCTGAAATATTCAGAAGAATGAAGAAACTATTTCATAAGATGAAAAAAAAAGAGGAATTTTTGTTTATTGTCACATTGAAGGTGAATTAGAGAGGATATGATCATCCTCTCTGTATAAATATTGCATTGAAAAAAATGTGAAGAAATACTTCAATTAACTCAAGAGAAATGTAAACCAGAAATGAATTCTTTAAAAGGAATTAATCCCTTACTATCAGTGATGCTAAATTCTAGACCTACTTTCTAACAAAAAAAACCCACAAAATTCTGGGTAGTGAAAGGTAGAACTCAACCTGAGATTAAGAAAATTTTAGGACTTAGTCACCTGTCAAGAGCCTTTAGTCAGTTACTTAAGAAGGTTGATCCACAGTTGTATTGCTGTGTCAGCAGATATGTTGGGGCTAGGGTAGACAAGTACTTGAAGTAAGATTAGAATGGGACAATATTAGCTCTCTGAAAATCTCAAATACCTTAATAGAACCTGACTAAGACTTTCATGCTAATAACTGCCATTTCTTGGCTTAAATGGCTTAAATTGAACTGTTCCTTTCAAATTTCTTGAAAATATAGATAGTCTCTTGCTGAGTCTTGGTAAGAAAATGGACGGGAAAATAGTCACTGGCCCTTCTCTGCTGATTTGCAGTGAGAGAAGGCTACAGAGCAAGAAATTGTACCAGCAATGTATTTCTTTTTCACACTTCAATAATACAGTAAGGTTCAAGTCCAGCTCTGACAAGAGCTGTGAAATGACACGGACATGGTTCCAAGAGCCCATCAGATATTTTCATAGGATGAGCAAATTCATAAAAAAAACTGTGGATAAATCAGGAGCAAGAAAAATGTACATAAACTTGTTGAATTGAATTATTTCCAAGAAATAGTTCCTACTGATATAAGCACAGTGCAATAAAGTATCATTTAACTGATGTATAAGTACTGTATACTACCAGTCATTGCAATATTAAATTTTCTCCTTATCTCAAACTCCCAATTAAAAAGGAGCTGAAATGCAACATTAATACTTAAAGCATTTTAATAGACTGTAAAATCTCTTTTCTTGTATGAATAAGACCTTGAAGCAAGGACTCTTAATTGTTGTTTATTCCAAAGAAATGAGGAGAATGACAGAATTTCTACCTACTGATGAGGCTTTAACAGAATAATTTATTAGTGAATAGATTTACATTTGGAAATATTTTGTGTTGCTTCATCTGCTATTAAGGTTTGTAGTAGATGTGAGTCAAAAAGCAAGTTTTTGACTCAAGAAGGATAACATAACTAGCACCACAGCTTTCCAGTAGTTGACTGACTCATACTCACTGAAGACCTGAAGACTTTTTTTTGTCCAAAATACAGGTGCAAATTTCTTCATCCCAGTCACAAGGACTGCATATTTGTACAAGTGCATGTTCTCTCTAACAGAACTACCTTGAAGCTTTCTTATACCATTGCATAGAGGATCCAGCATTTTGAAGCATTACACTAGCTAAATATCTCAAGGACGTTTCAGGTATACTAAAACATTGGATGAATACCTACTGTATTTTCCACAATCGTCAAGATTTCTAATTTTCTGTTGAAAAGAAGAGGAAAAGAGGACCAATATATGACTGGATTCCTTTGAGTCCATGTAACTCAAGAAGCCATATTTCAATTTTTAAAGCAACTTAGATTTCTAAGTTCATTTTATAATTATAGACAAATGAACTGTTCATAGCCTAGGGAGGCTGAAAGGAGGCATTGTTTTGGGTTTTTTTAATTCCAAATAAGTGAAAGGTATTTCTATCACTAAAGGGTTCCATGTTTTTTTCCCAGTCCTGCTCTGTGACAAACGTGGATAGAGCCTTCCTAAATCTTTGTTCGCAAAACCTAGCCATGATGATGATGATGCTCTTAGTAGTATTTCTGGGTTTTCATTACTGAAGTATTAATGCATAAAACTTTCAAAAACTGGGGACAAGATCTGTCCCTGTTTTATCTAAACCACCCAGACACAAACCTATAGACCTCCTGCCCTATTTTCTTTTGGGGTCTTTTTATCTGTGCCTTTAAAGGTTACAGCTGAAATCAACTGCAGATAGAAATTTCAGTATACTCAGTGGTATAGCTCTACAAGAAGCCTCTGCTCCTAACTTGGAAACCTAGAGAAAGCAAAATGTCTTTGGTCACTGTTATGACCTGGCCCAGCAGGGGAGGTAACTCAGGTTCTTGTTAATAAATCCCTTGGGTGAATTAGAGTGAAACAATACTGAATAATTAGTATTTGTAAATATATATGTGTGAGGTTTATTTTAGAACAATTTTGTTTCAAAGGAAAACAGGTATGTTGCCATGTTGTTTATTACTCTCTATAATAATACAGCAATATTAAAGCGAAGTGATGGTCTTGGTCCATTGGGTGTGGGGGAAGCCACCCCCAAACTCAGAGGTTTTCACAAGTTATATATGCTTAGGCTCAGGCAGAGCTTTTTAATGTCTTCCATGCTCCCTGGAGGGGTCTTCACAGTAGAGTCATCATGTAAGGGAGGACATTCCCATGATAAGAAGCACTATCTCACCTCAAATGATTGCCTATTATCAGCCTCTTCCCTCATCTGGAAATCCAGTTTGTAGCTTCAGGTATGCACACCCTTCTGCACCTGGGATAGTTGGACAGTAGCACCCCCTTATATTATCTGAAGGTCCCTTTGCAGTAAGCATATTCAGGGAGGGGTGAGCTTTGACAGATGAGCAGCTATTTCTTTGCAGTTTGACAAAAGTCTTTTGGTGATCTTATCAATGTTTAAGTCATTAACCATTTCAGTCTCTGACAGTCACTTACATACATTTAAAAATCTGACATATAGAACACTGTCATGCAGAGGGTGGCTGGGCACTGGAACAGGCTCTCCAAGGAAGTAGTCACAGTATCAAGCCTGACAGAGTTCAAGAAGCATTTGAACAACACTCTCAGGCACATGGTGTGATTCTTGGAGATGGTCCTGTGCAGGGCTGAGGGGCGGACTTGATGATCCTTGTGGGTCCCTTCCAACTCAACATATTCTCTGATTCTGTGATTCTATGACTGAGTTGCTTGAAGGGCACCAGAGATGACATTGCAAGGACATTTTAGCATATTTAAGAATGTTAACACCTAGTCTTAAAATGTCAGTAAGTTTTGAGCCTCTAAGGATCTCAGCTTTGCTGCTGTTGTAATTTGAATAAAAGTTAGCAATACAAATAGTGAAGACTCCAGATATAGGAAGGTAGATCAGACTCTCTTACACTGACAAAAGACCTTATTCTTTTTCTATTGAAATCAATGATTTTTTTTTTTGGCATTGATTGCAGTAGGAACATGATTGAGCCCAAAGGTGCTAATTAGTGCTTATTGGGATAATGATTTTGATGTGGACACAAAAGCAGCCCTTCTGTGCTTTGCAATGTTAATGAATCTGAAAAGCGAGAAGAGATCAATAGGGATAAACCTCAAATAATGTCACTCAATGAGATTGTCTGTTGTGAATGCATCCTTTTCATTTTCTTTTTTTTCTGATTTGTGACAATTGTATTCTGAATTTATTTAGCCGTGCTAGGAAAGGGCCACAGTCTGCTCACCCATCTATAGACAGCTTCAATATCTTCTCTCCCATGAAATGATGACAAAGAGCATTATGCCCTATGAATTTGAGAGTTAATGAAGATAGTTCACTTGAGTTTCCTTAAGTACAGCAGAAAACCCTTACATCTGTAATATCAAGTCCCAACTATCAAGTGAAACTCCACTTTTAACACCAGGCTCTAGGAAATGTGGCAATACAGAAACATTTTCAATTTTAATTTTAGTGCCAGTGTCTTTCAGTTCCTGGCCAGAACTGTGTATTGTGTTCAACTCCAAATCTCACTTCAGCTACTCCATGAGAATCTATTCTTCTTCTCAATGTTTTCTAGCCCTTTTTTTTGGCCAGGATCACACTGGCACTAAATAAATAAAACAGGAAGGGAGAAGAAAACTGAAGCTTATGTTCCCATATATTTTCTCCTAGTGATTAATACTGCTGTGACACAGGATAGTATATAGGTATATGACAAAACACAGGGACCTAAATGGGTTCTTTGTTAGTCCTGTTTAAGACAGAAAGCATCATGAAGCAACATGAAGTCCGTATTTCACATGGTAGCAGGCTAACAGCATACCAGGTGAGTTTTCTCATCAAAATCCCCTTATGGATAAAGTATGAAGAAGGCAAATGCAGACTAATGGAGAAACAGAAAGTCATCAATAATTATGTGCTAAGAATTTTTACCTGAGGAGTACTAAAAGTACCCATAGGAAACTTCTGAGATGAGGTGAGAGAGTCTGTATCAATTCCTATCAGCATCCAAGGACGCGGTCAGGTGTGGAGTATGTGAGGCAACCCCACTGAGCCAGTAGTTTTCTATGTGTCTGCAGGGAGCTGAAGTTTGTATATATGTTCTAGCCATTGGTACTATGAGAAAACCTGGGTATTTTTTATTTAGTTTTAGCTATCACGGTTGTATTTTTAACAGTGAGATCTCACGTTCTTGAAATTATGTGTAGGACTGCATTCAAACCTCAGTTATGCCTTTGTAACCTTGCTGAATTCAACTAGTGTTGCAGGAAAGAGTCTAGACCAACATGCCTTTATCAAACACAATCTCACCAAGAGCTCTATTGCTAATGGATTTTTAAGTTAATAAAGTGAAATAAATGTCCAGTAAATTTCTCAGAAAGCTATTCCCTTTGAAGAGCAAAATAAATATTCATAACAGATTAAACAATCAGCACTAGCAAGAAAAACAGCAGGTAAACTCAGAGACATGCCAAAAAAGATAAAACCCTCTATTTGGTCTTATTATTTTTAAAACAGTCTATGTCAGTCAATGTATCTTAACGTGCTCTTGTGTTACCTCAAAAACTTGGTACTGTATCTCTGCTACTAGTACTATTTTGTCCTCAGCCATTTGCTTATACAAAATATACCTGAACTGAATATAAGGATGTTGAATCTCCACCCATTTTAGAAATTTTGGAAGCTGTGACATTAGCCAGGCCCCAAGTTTTTTTCATTTTACAGTACAGTGACAAGAGCTCTTCCTGGAAACCTTAGCTGACATAACATTGATAATATATGCTTTTTGATGTCTACATTAGGAATGGCATTATTTTTAGTTATTTGTATTATTTAAATATTTTATCTCATGGTTAAGAATAGGCCATGATTTAATTCCTACTACTTACTCCTTTTATGATTTCAGTGTTGAGTATTAAAATCCATGATGGAATAGGTTCTAGGCAAGCAAACGTTATCAGGAAGACTGTCCTGTGCTGCTTGAATTTTTGTTTAGAATGGCTCAGCTTCCTCGAATGCTGCATAGTGGCTTTTGCTCTCTTAGTGCTTTGTCTTCCCATTGAAGACCAAAGAATTAAGAAATGTACCTTCTATATAGTACTACTGGAACCTGTATGTTTAAATCTTCCTGGAAATCAATACAAGAAAAAAACTAATTAAAGCTAATCTGTGTTGCTAGAATACCAGCACTCCAAATATTAATTAAATTCCGAGGCTCGATTACAATGTACAACTTATCAAGTAAAAAATCCAGTTTAAGAGTGAAGGAGATTAGGTTTCAGAGTTCCTATTGATGTCAGTGGAATGCAGGGTCCAGTCTTGTGGAAAATGTTTAAAACCTTTCAGTAGAAATCCCTAAATTAAGGGATTAAGCCCTCTGATAAGGAAAGCTGCATTTGTTTGGTAAGAGCTAGATCCAGACTATTCTCCAAAATTTGGATATTTTATAAATGCAGCATACAAATAATACCAGGAATAAATCTGAGTACTTTCCTGATGTGAAAAGAAGACATTTTAAAGAGCAGATTAAGGTTAGAACCAGTTAAGGATTGGTAAATAATATTGCAAACACCACAACAATAGGAAGCCCTGTGAGTCCTGAGAAGCAAAACAGTCTGGTTCAGCAGCAAATTCTAAGGGTATTGTCGTAACAGGCTACTTACAAACTGGAGACTCTCAGCCAGTAATACACAGTGACTACAAGGTGCTGTGATTCAAAAAGCTTTCTTATTCTCTCATGTTAGTCATCTACATGTGAAAAACATGTGAAATTAATCCAAATCATTCAAGTTGGCTATACTACTTGCAGAATTTTGCAAGAATGATGTACCTCATTCTTCTCCTCCGGAGACAGTATCTGCTGCAGAGGGACGAGCAGAGCATGAATACTCTTCAGGTAACAAAAATCTACCTCAGATCAGAATATTTGTCTCTTACAACTATTATTCACATGAAGAATCCCAATTAATTCAACTGAGCTAACTGAGCTAATGTGAATAACTGTTCACAAGCTGTCAGTGAAGGCCAAACAACTTAAGACTTTAATTCACCACATGTCTGATCAATAGCCATTAGCATACCTGGATCATTGGGCTAATTAAGCAAGTAACTTTTGCTAGCATAAACAGGCTGTCTGGAAAAAAAGGTTGCAGTGTGTTAGAGCTGGAACATTTAGTCAGGAATTTTGGTTTTCTTTCACTCTTTTAATAATATTTTCTCTGGGAGTCCTATCTAGTCTTCTGTCTTTCTTTTTTTGTTTTTCTTCCTTCCTTCTTTCCTTCTTTCCTTCCTTCCTTCCTTCCTTCCTTCCTTCCCTCCTTATGTCTTTCTGTCTCTTTCCTGTCTTCTGTTAGAATTCACAGCTGCTTGTTGTAGAAACTGTTTACAAAGAAGAACTATTAGGATTGATGCCTTAAGGTCCATCTAGTTTTTTCATTTTTCTAATTTTTATAAGCTTTATAAAGAGTTATATAGCAGAAGCAGATTTAGAAGCAGCAGCCGTTATTCCCTTACCCTTAGCACAGAAGCAACATAGATTTTCAACCCTATTACCCCATTCCATGCTCCCCATATCAATTATCCCCTGAATTCCAGTAGAATTCCAGTCTCTCTTTAAGATAGGCCTCTTCTATTTGAAGAATGCTTGTATCTTGCCCTAAACTGCAAAAGTACAGTCAAGAACTGGGTGAATATATGCCCCCTGTACCCTGAAGAAGATGAAGATTGATGAAGAGGTGGTCTTAGAGACCCTATCCCCAATTCCCAAGGGGCAGACTGAGGGTGGATCAGGGCAATGATGCCATGGAATGTTGATGATAAAAAAATAATTCAGAAGCAGTTAATTAGGGGTGAGATAAGGAAAGGGTTTAATTGTGCCAAGGCAATAGGTGTTACGAGACGCGTGCCCAGCTGTGCCCAAGATGTTATATTTTATGATACTATCTATCCAATCCCAAGTGTGTTCTTTGCTCTGGACCGCCTCTGATCCACTCCCTTAATCTGGGGGCTTTTTGGGACCACCTCTTCATCATCTTCATCATCTTCAGAGCACAAAGGGTATATAGTCACCTAATTCTTGACTCCGTTTTGTTATTCAGGCCCTGATATGGCTGTTCTCTAAACAGCCTAGGCCTTGGCTTGACAAGAGACTAAACATTACCACTGAATTCAGGGGTAGATTTTATATGGGGAGCATAGAATGGTGTAAGAGGGTTAAGGAATGTGTAAACTACTTGTAATACAGGGTAAGGGAGTGAGGGATACTGCTTTTAAAATCTACTTCTACTACTTATAAAACTTATAGGGCTTATAAAAATTAGAAAACTAAAAACTATAATAGGAGCTTAAGGCATCAGCAAAAGCCACACAGTGGAAACATCTGGGATTGGACAGACAATATTATAAATTGTCACATCTGTAACAGAGGGGCACGTGTATGTCTAGTAATCTTATGCCTAGGCACAAATTAAAACCCTTTCCTTATCTTACCTTCAAAACTAAATTGCCTTGGAGTTTTTTTTCTCCCTGAATTTTGTTTTAGGCATCAGGATGATTTCTTATTTTATGTGTTAAATTCTGTTTTTACTAAATACCGAGCTCATTTAAATTAAGGTAAATGGATCTTTTGCATTTTAAAGGCATGTTTTACCAATGTATTAAACACTGGTTATATATATGGTGCTGTTAATTGGATTCAGTCAGTGAAGCAAGGAGAAAAATCGTGCACTGAAACTACTTCATCACCAGTTCACAAGTTCATAATCTGACATGACCATTCAGTGAAGTGCTCTGCCCATCTGTAAATTAATGGAATTTTAACCCGATCTAACAGATGTACCAACATGCCTGGGAGCAGCAGAACCATTTCATGCCCTTCTGTACTTTTAATTTTTCTCATTTGCCTTTATTTTGAAGAAAATTATTTCATCAATCTCAAATCAGCATGAGATTACAAGGTTTCTTCCTTACTAATAAAGTAATAATAAAGTTTTTTTAAATCATGTTTTTCATTGTCATAATGGCAAATCTGGGGTTTATGATTAATTTTATTCTGTATTAATCTACATTTAATAAAGGACACTTTGACCTATTTTTTCATAAAGCTTGTGTGAGATGAATAAAAGTTACCTTAAATGATATATTTGCCTATAAAGTGAAAAAGATAGCTTACAAATAAAACTGTGACAATAACAAGCTGGTGCCTCAAAAAGGTGATTCAAACTGGAATTTCTGCTAAGATAGGCGTTTAAGATATATCCAATTATATAAGCAAAATTTAAGATATATCTACTTTCTAACATTACCTTTTTCTCTCTCTTGGTTAAAAAGGGAGAGTTCAAACTACCTGAAACAGGTTCAAGAACATAAATTTAAGACTTCTCAGTTGAGCTAGATGAAACCTACTTACATGTCTGATATATTTCTTTACAAGGTGGTAATAGTTAAAATCCTTCTGTGTCTTTGTCTTGTCTTACGTAACAAAACTTTAAAATTCCAAGTCTCTCTTAGGGACTCAGTTTCTTTCCATTGACTTTCCTATGTAAAAATGCCAGTTGTTTGAGCTAGATTTACTCTGTGGAGCATAGATAGAAAGGAAACATTTGGTTCCTCAGTTCCACCTGCTGCTACTGCTGGCAGCCTGGGTATATAATCCATTTCCCAAAATGATCAAGTCTAAAACTAGTTCATTATTTTCCCCATACTATTTCTATTGGAAATCTGCTCTAACATATTGTTTTTCTGAGGGCTGAAATGTCCTAATTTTCACCATAAATACTTTCATGGCCTATTTATTACCATTGGTCATTTTGCCGACATTATCTTTTCTACAAATAACTGGTTTGTGTTAACACAGTTCATCCCCTTGTTTTACTCCATAGCTTAAAACTTTGCATCTTGTCTTCTTGAAATCCAACCTGTTTTTCTAATGACATTATTTTTCATAATTCTTTTCTTCATCTATGTTATTCCAGTCTCTTTTATCAAGCTCTTCAATATATTTGACTCTCCTCTTCACAGGTCATTAAACAGTAGCTAAAGAAATACAGAAATGTGTTCACTTTGTTACACTTTCTTTACCATCAGAAATATCCTAATGCTAATGCATCTTCAGGAAGAGCAGTAGAGTAGACGACCACCTGGAGTCTTTGCTGGACATACAGAAAATTCTTCAGTGGAGGTGCTTCACCAGTTTTCTGTTAAAAAAAAAAAGATGATAAACATTTCTTCTTCCTCAAAGCTCAGTTCTTTTAAAATTATTCATCTGATGAATGGTAGTTTATCCCAGTTGGGGATCACTTGTGGTAAATGGGAGAAATCTAGCTGGTATGGCCAGATTCAGAGGAGTTTTGCTGAGGATTGTCAGGAAAGGAACAAAGTTTTTAAAGATTTGGCTAAATCATCCATCTTCACACACCAAAGTGACCACATAGTTCCCACATATATGGTTAGTGTGATCATGAGTATTTTCTTTATCAAGATACTGGGGAAATATTTTGTCTTTGGTTGTCCCCTTCACACCCTCAGAAAAATTACAGGATTTAAGGCAGGGTCTACACACAGTGTACATTGGATTAATGCTTTCTTTTAATCCTATATATCAATAAAGACTGACCCTTGATTCCCATGCTGTTGCATACTCTTGTGATGTATTGAAGGAGTCAGTCTTACACAGATGATTTTCTAAACTGAATATAGCCTTGGATGAAACTTGAATAAGGAGTCAGCACTGGTATAATAGAAGTGTGAGTTGCCATTTGCTTTGGAAAAGGAGTGAGGGGAAACATACTGTTCAGGCTTCTTATAAGACCACCAGGAAGAAAGTGAAAGAAAAAGTTGGGAGCACAGGACAGTTCTACGATTTATGGATGTTTTGCATTTTTATGCAGAGCTTATAAAGAAGAAACGACAAAAAATGTTGAGCCTGCTAGTTTGAGCTGTGGTCTTGGTAATAAGATAAAGACAATTAATTTGAATACAATATTTTATATCATATGGTCAGCTTAGATTTCTGCAAACAGCCATTCTGTTTGGAGAATGCTACTATTTTCTGCCAAATTGGCACTAAATTTTATGGCCTATGAAAAATGCTGTAATTTCACCTTTTCCAAATGTTTTGAAGAAATTTAAACTTAATTTATCTTGTGATTTGGGGGATTGCTTGTTTGTTTGTTTCTGAGGGGACCTTTTTGTCTTCAGCCTCAGTATTTGACTCGCATTGTCAGAAACTGAAATCAGGGTGGTAACATTGACTCCATTGAGAAAATGGCAAATGCTTTAACTGCCTCTATTGATTAGGATTCTGAAAGGTTGATTAGGAAAATTGTGTATGTGTTAAAAAGACTGTTAGCTACAGGGAATTTTTTTGAGACAAAGACTTCTGCTAGCATAAAAGTTGATGATGGAAGCAAAAGATAGAGTTGTCATGCTGGATGTGAACAATATGGGTACCATGTCTCACATTATTATTTCAGTTCTACTTTTTTTTAAAGTTGTGATAAATCAGAAACTTAAATAATTTCTAAACAGTCATTTCATGGCAAACAAACAGATGACAATTTTTGCATCGCATTGGCAAACCCTCATCAGATCTTTCATCTTCTTTAAAAACATTTAGGTTCTACCAGATGATAATCCACCGAAACTAATTTCTGTTCATACCTATGTTGAAACTGATGATGTGCTGATAAATTACTTTTATTAGTTTGCTTTTGTGTGTATAACACTGTAAGAACACCTTGTTGCAGTTTAGAATTTGTGAATAATGTGAAAAGTACTAGAAATTTTTATCTAACAAATGCCTTTTTCCCCCGGTTAAATATTCCTCTGTTCCAAGTCAGGACAATAAAATGTATGGAGCCAAGATTGTTTGAAAAGATGCAAAAGAGACAATCTCAGGTAAATACTAGGTAATACAATAACTGATATTTCAGAACAGATGATAAGGATTTCACCCTTACTCCTCTCCTATTAATTTTATTCCACAGATGGCAAAATTGCCCAAGAAATGTCACTGACCAAAGCAAAGAGAAAAGGCCAAAACTGTGAGTAATTTTTTAAAAGTATTACTCAGCATTTGCCAAGAAGAGCATTAGTTAGGGTGAATGGTTCAAATCATCTGTAACTAAAGATCAGCCATACAACTGGAATAAGAGAAAAGAAGAAGAAAAGAAAAAAGGAAATATGTTTTTAACTGATCCCAACGTAACCTGGAATTGCAAAGCCATTGAATTAAATTCAGAGACTGAGACTGACTAGAATTTTAGAAGTTGAGACAGAGTGAAAGGAGTGAAGCAAAAAATAAGTGGTGTAATTCTTGCTTAGCCTTTCTGCATAAAGGGAGAACTCTTCTCAGTTGAAAATGGCCAAGTTCATAAAACTGAGTGCACAAAGCAGTCACAGGAATAAAAAATGAGTTACCATACAGCTCAGTACAGTAAACAATTGAGTGAATGATGAAAAATTGTCACTCTGAGAAAGCTTTGTTAGCTGCTGTAGTAGTTTAGTCTAGGCCTTCCTTGGTGACCAGTTTGTAACCAAGGAAGAGCCCAGATTTACCCGGTATTCCCTACTATTTTTACGTAAGCCAGGGTATAAGAAGAAAGGAGGAGAGGCCTTTGCCCTCTCTTTCCTTCCAGCGGCTTTGGAGGTGCGGGTTTCTCTGCTGTTGAGTCTGTCATGTTGGGGAGTGAGGCCTGGTAAGGCCTTGCTGACCTTGGCAGACGGAGGTTGCCGGTGATCGTTCCAGAGCAACTTTCTGTTGTCCCAAGGAGAGTAGTTAAGATATTCTTTTGCTAATTCTTTTAGTTGCTAGATCTTGGGCTACTGATCAGGATATATATATATTTTATTTTGGTTTTGTTCCTATTTTTCCCTTCTCCCTTCCCTTTCCCTTGTGAAAATTGTATATATATTTCAATTGCATATAACTGTAGTATGTGTAAATATATTTATATATATTGCTTTAACTGTCTCTCTCGTTTCAATTCTCTTGTTTTTTTTCCCTTCTCCCTTGGTTTGTGATGGGGGGACAGACTTCTTGTGGTGAGGTTTGGAGACTTGGCAGGGAGCCAGCTTCAAACTATATCAGCTGCTGTATGGGATTAGAAAATTTTAATTACATCTACATTGGGTAATGCTCTTGAGACTAACCATTATTCAACAGTGTTGGCAAAGTCCAATCAGATTTGGGAACTGTAAAGCTTTCAACATGAAAATTCCTGCCTGTATGTTAAATTTGGAGGCCAGTGATGCGAAGAATGAGGATGCCAAATGAGGATTGACAGAAATGCATCAATATTAGGAAATGCATGGTGTTGAAAGAGACAGTGGTACACGGAGCAAAGAAATTTTTTTTATTTTTTTTTTAGGGAATGCCATTCTCAGTGTCCTGTGACAATTCTGTGTATAATATTTCGCCGTTTTTTCAAAGAAGGTATATGATGTAAAGTTATTTGTACTTGAAGACGTAAATTTGTCTTTCATTTTGGTCACCAGAACATTGGACTATATTCATGTACCATGTGAAGGAGTTTAAAAAGTATAATCTGTGTTGTTAAATCAAGTCACTACTTGGGAAACCATACCAGGTATCTGGTAAACACAGTGAATAATAGCTAAATACCTCAAAGCAAAAGGCATATTACATATTATTGCTGGTCATTTGCTTAAAAAAAAGGTAAAAACTAAACTGAGAAAGCCTGCATGAATGTCAAAGAGATGAAAGATTTCATTTCAACCACTTGGTCTGCATCAAATGGGCATACTGAGCTCATTACAAGATAAAGAATGAGCTCCTTTTATCACATACTGAAATTTTGACCTTAAAGTAAGTTTTGAAAGCCACATTCTCCTTTGCCTACAGGGAAAAAACATTGGAAGGATATTCTATGCTTAGTATGACCAGACATCTCTACCACTACATGGTAAATTTTTAAGATCTCTCAGAGAGTCACATTTTTGTCAATTTTAATTTATACTGTTTGATGTAAAAGTACATCAGTGCTTGATAATGTAAAAGTTTCAGACTTTGTAAAAGAGTTATTCTTTTCAAGGGTCTGAAAGCCATCTACAGTCAAAATGATAACTAAGGAAAAATCTGGGGAAGACTAAACCATAAAAACCTAGATACATTACAGAGGATTAGTCATTAATGTGCCTTATAAAGGTATTTTCATTGACATACCAAAATAGAGTCATGGTTTGAATACAGAAGGTCAGTTAATTGTTTTCTCTATTTGTTTTACTATAGATTTTTTCTTTGTTTTCATAGACACTCTGTTCTTCTTACCCAGTACACAGGATCTTTGAAGTGATATATTTTTCAGTTTTTTTTACTCAGAACATTCTCTTTTTTACAAATTGGAACCAGAGCTGCTACATTGCTACTGTTAGTAATATTCAGTTTACTCAGTCAACATTTCTTTCACTATGAATCTGTTTGCTGCTGCATACCTATTCCAACACTAAATATTATCATAGAGATAAGTTATTTTAATATGTGTGGAACTGTCAAACTAGAGATATAGGGATAACCTTTACAAGTGATTTCTACTTCTTTAAGTGGCTGCAGATTGCCATTTTACTAATTGCTGACCATTCTGTAATGGGAATTTACGAATTATGCAATGCCCTCATTCCTCTGCCTGTCATAATTCTGATCTTATCATCATAATGGACATTTTATCTTTTTAAACTATGAAATAGGATTACCCAGAAATAGCCTGGACTACCCACTATATAACAATCCCCATTTGATCTTGTATTAGAATCATGTCCCTAAGATTACACACTTGCCTAAATTCACTTTTTACAAAAGTGTTTGTTTTCGTGGATATCTAAAGCAGGAAAATTTCTGATAGTAAAATTAGCCATCTGTTAACGAATTCATATCATAAGAAACCCTGTACATGAAGGTATTTCTGTGTAGAGGGCATGTTTTAGGGATGCTGGAAGGAGCATCCTGGGAAATGAAGTCCCAAATGTACTCCTGCACATGGGCACTGGGGTGCCCCATGGTAACTGGTTAAGAAAATCCCGTGTTGTTTTAAAGTGCATATAGAAGATGCTGTTTGCTTCCAATAAACAGATTTGGTTGTTTGGACCCCCAACCAACTGGGTCGTGTGACTTTATTACATTAATAAATGCCACCTTTCTACAGTAAAAGAGTTGTGCTGTTCCTAAAACTGTGCTGAATACAGGTAAATAATTTGAATGGTCACTGATAAGTAACATAGGTTTTGATCTGTGTTTTTAAGCAGTTTTTAAAGTTACTTTTGGTAAACCATCAGGAGCAATTAAAAGGCAAGGCACATCCATCTTTCCTAATTGTTGAGAGCCATTTGAATGGCTAAAAGACCTTAGTGCAGTATGGTGGTTTGACTCTTGCTGGCTTCCAGTTGCCCATCAAAGCTTTTTGACTCCCCTCCTCAGACAATCAGGGTAGGGAAAATATGATGAAAGGCTCAAGAGTCAAGATAAGGGCAAGGAGAGATCACTCACTGATTACTGTCACAGGCAAAACAGACTCAACTTGGGAAAAATAGTTTAATTTGTCACCAGTCAAGTCAGAGTAGGGTAATGGGAAATAAACCCAAATCTAAAAAACACTATCCCCATCCCCCATCCCTTCTCGGTCTCCACTTCTTATTTTCTCCTCCTGCTCCCTGCCCGTGGCTTAGTGTGATGGGGAATGAGGACTGTGGTCAGTTCATCACAATTTGCCTGTGCCACTCCTTTCTCATCAGGAGGAGGACTCCTCACACTCTTCCCCTCTTCCTGCACGGGGTCCGTCTTGCGGGATAGAAACCTCCAAGAACTTCTGCAGTGTGGGTCCTTCCTGTAGGTTGCAGTTCTTCATGAATTGCTCCAGCATGGGTCCCTTCCATGGGCTACAGTCCTTCAGGAACAGACTGCTCCAGTGTGGGTCCCTCATGGGATCACAAGCCTAATCAATAAACCCGCTCCTGTGGGCTGCTCTCTCCACAGGGCCACAGGGCCAAGACCCTGCTCCAGCATACACCTCCCATGGGGTCACAACCTTCTTCTCCTACCTGGGCTCCTCCAGGGGCTGCAGCTTGTCGGAGAACTCACCCCTGTAGTCCTACCCCTTGATACTGAAACACTGTCACACAAACCCAGTACAGTGCAGCTGTTGCATAGAACACTGATCACTTTTTCCAGCATGTCTCCTTAGCCTCATCTAAACTGAAGATGAGCATAGCAACGGACTAGAGACAGGTTACAAAAGGGTGCTCTGTCCATATAAGATATCCTATTTCAATCACAAAAGTAATGTCTGCACAGAGCACAATGTCCATACACCATAGTCTGCATGGTGTTAACTTATTTTGTGCTTGGCAGAGTTTTCTAGTGCAGATGCATAATGACTGTGGTTTATAGCATCTATTTTCTCCCAGTCTTGATTTTAGTTATACATCTGAGGCAGAGGGGGTATAAGGTTTTCAAAAGCTGTATCTTCCACTATATACTGCCATCGAGAGTACTATAACTATGACAACCCCCAATACAAAGTTTAGCTATACTTTAGTATTTTTAAATTGTTGCTTCTTTTTGATGAGCAAATCTTAAATCTGTTTGTTTCTTATAGTGACGTCCTGTGCTGCAAGCATACAAACTAAAAGTCTGACCTTTTGAGGTGCAGTTTCTTTGCGGTGTCAAACATCTCCAGTTTACATTTTCAGTAGTTATCTCTGTATCTCTCAGGCCAAAGAAACACAGTAGGTGGGATTTATTTGTTTGTGTGTGTTGTAGGGTTTTTTCCCCAAGGTCCTGAGCACATGCATCTTCCCTTTTCAGTTTCATTCAAATTCTGCATTTTATTAAAATTTTTCACCTCTTAAAACATTCAAATGGATTTGAATGTCATTGGCCATCAGAATTATCAGCACATAGAACGAGGTTAACTGCAGATCCCAGTGGCTGTCCCTATTTTCTTAACATGGATGACAAATGATGTGGAAACCGGAAGGAATTCCCTTACCCATAATGGTGCAGCAATAACAAGAGGGACTTCAAAACATTCAAAAGATCCACTGGAACACCCTTCAACAGTGCCCTCGGCAGTCACACATACTTAATATTGCAAATTACTCTGTGTATAATAATAAACATTTATATTCCAAATTGATACATAAAAAACTTTAATATTACAGTTACATTTTAAAGCAAAAACATCCATCCCTGTTTCTTCTTTGATAAACTCACCTTTCCAAAGTTCCTCTGGGTCCCAAGATTGAAGAGTTTGTTTTGATCAGAATTTGGAGAGGTTAGGTGGCATTCTGAGGTCTCCACTGGGAGGAAAGTGACATTAAGGTTGAGGCTTCTTTATCCTCTTTGCCAACACTTACGTGATTCCTCCTTGGCCTTGGATCTGCTTTGGTTGATTTTTATACATTCTGTTAGTTTGGTCTGTCTACATATCCTTTCTTTTCACTGGTTTTCAGTTGTTCAGTTTATTTATTGTCTTTTTTATCTCTAAAAACATGTTTTTACCTGAACAATTCCAAATTGTATTCCTGTAGTGACCTTTGACAATTGAGATTTGTGTTTCCAGTACAGAACCTTTAGTATCACTCTGTGTCTATGCTCTTCCATACCACATTTTATTCTAAAGTCAGTCAATGTACACAGAGTAAACACTTGTTACTGCTGTAAATTAAAGCTAAACTAAAATAAATTTGGACAGTAGTTATCTGATTGCCAGATAAATTGCTATTACAGCTGAACAAAAGAAGCCTAGGTAAGTCTAGAGAACTTGCACTTGTCAGACCAAAAAAAAACTTGTGGTCTCTAAGAAATAGTAGCAAAATTACATTTTCCTGGGCTACAGATTTCCTGTATCAGCTGTTTCTGGACCTTGTCATATCCTCTAAGGCTTTACAGCAAAATTACAACCTTCCTTTTTGTGTTGTGAGCCAATTGTACTGGGAGGCAGAGTGACTTCAGAGACAAATCTGGGTCGTAATACATACTGTATTTTTAAGACACTTGTTTATTCAGAAGGTCTGGAAATATAGGCAATCAATCATCTGTACTAATTACATTTGAAAAAATGAGAGAATTCCATCAACACATTGTCACCTTTTACAGCCCAAAACTATACCCACGTGGACGAATGTGCACATGTGTGATTTCATTGATGTGTCTAAAACTTGGTGCAGTCACAGCTGTCGTGGTCAGTGTCTTTTTGCTCATATTGAACCATAATTGATGGGTGAAATACAAGCATCTCCTCAGCATTTTCCATTAACTTACTTGGTATCTCCCTTTTCAACAGCAGAGCCCTAATGATTCCTATAGTTAAACTGCATAAAGATCACCTGGTATTTTTCACAGAACACAAGCGCAGCTCCTGAGGGCATGAATCCCAGAAAGAAACAAGGCATTGTGAAGCTGAGCCTAAGTTTCACATAGAAATGTAGCTCCATAGAAAGAGTTTTCTGGAACAGTAATTCAGATACAATGTAATAAGGATTAAACAAATCTTATTAACATGAAAAAAATAGAAGCTAAAGGTAACTTCTCCTATTAGATCATCAAATAAAACCTGTGTCCTGGTTCTGGCCAGGACAGGGTTAATTTTTGCTTAGCCAGGAGGGGGCATGGTTGGGACCAGGTGGTTATTCTATACCACCTCAAGACATTGCCACGGAGTGGGGAAAGGGTAGTGTCAGGTCAGGGTAGTGTGGTGGAGGGAAGTGATAGAGTGGCGCATGATTTGGAGTGTTGCACTGGGAACACCAAACTGGGGATTACCATTCCTAAACCACGACAATCTGGAAAAACATGCAAACTTTCAGAAGGTATAACCATATACTACTTATTCTAGTAATCCAGAGGAGGTCACTTAAGAGCATCCTATCTAAATAGTGCTATTGAACACCTCAGAAATTATCCATATAGAAGTTATCACTCAGAGGTGAAATCTGCAGGATTTACTCTGAAATATGACTGCATAAGCAATAATTAATAATTCTTGAACTGAGAGAACTCAGCATAACTAGTAAGATTTTAATTATTTTAATCACATTGTAAATATAATATTTTTATATAAGATATAATATTTTTTAAATAAAGAAAGAATTCGTGAACAGCAAAGTGCTGTATTTAGCTTCCTTTCAGGCACTCTTACCACGTGGAATAAGACAGTGACTTGTAAGAGTTACCAACATTAATATAACAAAGTGCAAATGACAATGCCATTAATAGTTTTATTAACTTATTTCTGTGTCTTTTTGAGTATTATAAACCTATTTATACTGAAACTTAATTACACTTATGACAATGTCATCACTAAAACTGTTTTCTGTGACACTTCTACTTGTAAATACAGGAAGTTTGAGAACAGTTTCCTTTCCCTGCCCTTTCTTGATCACAGATGTTGGATGAGGTTAAGTTTTCAACACTGAGTTGCAGCAAGTTTAACACAACAGTCTTAAGTAGAACATCCCTCAAGCCATACCCCATGCCCTGGGGACAGCAGTGGGTCTGCAATGCCCTTTATACGCCTAAGTGGACTAATTAAACCCCACAGGTTTAAGAGAAAGAAGGAAAGATCACAGCTAGAAAATAAGTGAAGAACTGCACAAAAAAAGAGGGGACCGTGTAGTGGAGAAGAGTGGGAAATCACAAAGAAGAGTAAGTAGAGATTAAAAATTAACATGAAGAGGCAATTGGAGGAGACTATGAGAGGAGTAGCATAACGCTGAGATAATAGACTAGATGTTCAGTAAATCCACTGACATTTTGAATTAAGATAAAATCAATTATTTTATATTTTTCTAAAATGTCAAGATGCACCCTAGTTGATAAAGTCGATTTGTAAAAAGAAAAAAAAAGACTCCAAGTACTTCTGTCTTTATTATGGACATATCTACTGTGCTACCCTTTTTCTAATTTCAAAGAGGAGATTGCTTAGTTCCTTACTTCAGTTTAGGGGTAAGATTTGACCTTGGGCGACAAAAAAAAAAAAAGTGTACATCATGGAAATCCTGCCTATGCTAAGGGACAACTCTACCCTACACTTTTTTCCTGAGAGCTTTCTTTAGTTTACACCTGCTTTTTCTATTATACACATAGAATCTGAGCCTCTGTTGTACCTGAATTTGGTCTTCTGCATCCTGACCTTTCAGAAAGGAGACATCTTCTGAGTCAGTGAACTGTGTAATGTCAAAGCTCATGTGTGGTCTCCATTGCCAGTCTTTCCACAGACTATGAATTCAAGGGCCGCTACCTTTTGCTATTCTGCAGTTTCAAATAAGTTTTTATTTTGAGAAAAAAAATAATATTAGTTACTGATTGTATCAACAGTATTACTGACAGAAAACCAAAACAAAATTCTGGGTATGGCCTTTACAAAATAGATTAACTGCAGAGGACAGCATAAGACAGGCAAATAGATTGTACCACTCTCAGAATAACCACTTTCTGGTCCATTGCTCAGAGTAAGACCACCTTTGCATTTGTTCCATTGGATTAAAAGGAGTGAATTGTGGAAATAAGTCCTTTGCTTCAAAACTAGAGATTTTTTATTCTTATTCTTGCTTAGAACAGGAGGCTGAATTGTACATCAGAATTCCAAGGTTCTGGTTTAAGATCTTCAAGAAGTCTTGAATATTGGCTCTAGATATAGTACCAAAATATGTAGAACTAAATGGACCATGAACGGTGTTTGCAAAATAGCCTCTGTGCTTTAGAATTTTATACATATTTTTATCCTGTGCAATACATAAACAAATATTTAGTGGCTTAAATATGTTCAGCCATGTGTTTCTTTAAAATGTACTGCCATAAATCTTCTGTATCTTTGCTGATATCCAGAGTATGTAATTTTAATTTTCATTTAAGTTGGAGACACCTCACAGCAACTGCTCAAATTATGAAAAATACTTTTTAAATGTTTCTCTGAATTGTTGCATGAGATCTTGGTTATTCCAACAAATGTAGTTGAGACAAGTCAGTAGATCTTGACTGTATTTGTGCTTATTGTCTATGTAGGACTGGAAACTGCGGGAATCTTCAAATTTAAAGAGACATTCTTTGCCTGAGCACACTTGAGTGATACTCGGTGTGAGACTGAGGTTGATTGAGTTATGTTCGTCTTGATGGGGCTCTAGTTCCACTAGAATAATGGTGGAAGAGGAATTTTAAATATGAAAAGGTAGAAGTTAACATCTGAGCTATGCAAAAATAAAGACATCTCATGTTAAATAAATAAAATACATCTCATGGAACAGTTGATCATACTGGTCTAATTAAATAAACATGGTGCCTCATTCTGCCTTGTGAATTTCTCCTGTTCTTCTTGTGAAAGGTCACTGTCCCTCTAATGTACTACTGAGAAATGCAAGGCAGGCATTATCAGGAGGGATCAATGAAGGAAAGAATATTCAAATAGGGAAATATCTACCTTGGATTATATCGTAATTGGATATTACATTAGTTTAAATTTATTTCACTCTCATAATACCTTATTTGAGCCGTTAGAGACTAATGAAAGCTAATATCAATTAGTTAAATTCTTGTTATGTTCAATCTAACAGTTGTCTGTGAACTGCACTGTATAATAAATAGGCACTAACTCATTCCCGAATTAATAAAATAATACTTTGGGAGGAGGGAGGGAAGGGAGATGCCTTTTCAGATTTCCTATAATTCTTTACAATTCAAAAAGTGTGGTTGTTTTCTTGTGAATTTGCAATTATCTTATGTGAAATTATATTCAGTATAGTGCATTCAAGATTCCTTTTTAAAAAAAAAAATAGTTAAGATTTTATTAATAAAAGTAAACAGTGGTAAAGATCTATTGAAACATATCCTCTTGTGAACTGCCAAAAGAGATTCTATCTATCAATCATACTCAGGACAATCCCCTGCTCTTCTTGAATCTAGACATTCAGGTCCTACACTTGCCCTTCCCAGACCATTTCTAAGTTTGTCTTTATTCTAAGTTTGAACTTGACTAAACTACAGTTGACCTGCATACATAGATTTTCTGCCTGTGAAATCTAATAAGTAATAGTACCTATATCAAAAGCATGCCTCTGAAGATATGGAAGAGGTGATAAAAAATAAAACACTTTTAAAATATTTAATATTACAAAAAGCATTCTCATTCTAAGATGCTCTGACGGTCAGTCAGTATGTGCTGAAAATCCAGTTCGCCTTTTAATGCAAGTATTACCACCAGACATTTCTGGCTGACCTTCATGTCCTCTGCAGAGAGGTATGTTGTGATGAATTGGGTTTTCCACCTCCAACAACAAAAGTTCAGGCATAAGTCCAACCCTTTACATGATGAGAGCAAAGGATTGTTCTCTATATATCCTTCTATCCTTAATGCTGGAAGTAGCTAACTGCAGACAAATTTGCTTAAATACACCTGATTAGGCCATAATTTAAATGCCTTTCAAGGATGCAACTGGAATCTGAACACGGCTCCCACTCTGAGGATGACTGCTTGGTGTCTGTGGGGCAGTAGAAAGGCAAACTGTAAACAACAAAGGAGTGTAGCAGGGTGCCTGTCTCAGCAACCTGCCAAGAAATTTTTGAAGGCATTAGGCAGCTGCTGAAATACTTTTAATGGCTGGTATTTTTAACTTTTATTGTTGAGAACTCATCTGTCCCACTGAGTTTCATTTCTTTTGTGACAGAGACTCTTTAAAACTGTAAACGATGAAAGCACAATTATCTTTGAGCTATGAAAGTACTCTTTTCTACAGAATATCAGATGTTCAAGAGCATAAATAATCTTTTCCATAAAATCTAGGTAGAAATATCTTTCTATTGAGTATTTTGTTTACAGTTGTGATAATGAGGAGTAAATTTTCAATGAACCACTTGAGATTTTGCAAGATTCAACTCTCCTTAACTTTGGAAAGGGTTTTATAACTTGTCACTGAGTTCCATACGAAAGCTGTCTTGCACGTGACCCCTGAGTATCTATGCTTTCATAATTTTACCAAAGTATCCAGTATTTGTATCATTATTGACAATACCATAATATTTCTTTTAAAAAAGTCATCAGCAGCATTGAAGAGTACAGCTGTGGATAAGAGAGTGTATGCTTTGTTGAAAACTGCCAGAACAATGCTAAAAAATGAGCTGTGTCCCACAGATATTGGCATTTCCATATGGAAAAGTATTTTTGCTCGAATTTAACAAAATGAAATATAGTCATTGTTCATCATCCTTTATTTAAAGCTCTTTATCCTCCTTGTTGTATATCGGTTCGTCAATGACCCCTTGTGTAAACTGCCACTGCTCTCCCCGTAAGGAATTTTGGGATCTGTTAGTAGGAGACTATGTATAATAGCTAGCATCATTAATAAGATTAACAGTATGATTGCATTGAACAAGATATAAGTTAAGGTAACGTAGCATTAGAGTTTGTTTGTGTCCATTCATTAACATCACTGGCAGCGCTGAGATGCATCATTACATAAAACAGAGGGCATGCTCACTCTGAGCCTTTTCAAGGTCCACCTTCTACACCTGAATTTATTCATATCAATGGAGTTACACTGATATTAAACATAAATTTATTCAGTGGTGGTAACTCAAGCTTAAATTGAGAAAATTGAGAAATTTGGTTGCTGTACAGAGTATTTGCTTTCAGTTCGGTTTTTGTGAGGATGATTCTCTTTCCTCTGAAAACGAAGGCGAAACACAGAGCTTCTGGACTGAACGGCATGCTTTGCTAAGACATAGTGGGTGTCAGAGGAGGGGCTGGGAGGAATCTGGAATATAAGTAAATTGTAACGTTTCCATATTTTGCATCCAACCGGCCTACTGGGAAATGGTTTCATATGCATAAACTAATTTCCAAAGGGCCTCCATGTTATGTTTTAGGGGATTTACAAAATAGAAAAATAGATAGAAAAATGCTCTAAAAATGAAAACTAAGGAAGAAACTTTGTATCTTTATTCAACAGTTGGAAAGAAGATTTGGCACCAAAATGATTAGATAGAAAATTCCGGTTTAGATATTTGCATCTGCAGTTTAAAACTGCAATACTGCCAAACAAACAGAGCTCACCAGGACAGTTGAATGATCAAGTAAAGATTTCCTTTGAAAAAAGCAAAATTTCCTTTTTTCCAAAAAAAAAAATTTCCTTTGAAAAAAAAATGAGCCTCCTTAAATTATGCAATGTTTTCTACTATCTTGTTAGTTTGCATACACAGGCTATAGGTTCATTTTGGGAGCCTTTGCAAGAAATAAGGAATAATCATAGAAATGGCAGCATACTTGTTTAATTAGATTTGAAAGATTTGATTATATAATGGAGTATGCATCACAACGGACTAAATGTTGGCTTTTGTGATTTAACTTCTATGTATACATATGAAGAGGGTATCACAATTGTTCTCTCTTCACCTCTTTCTCCACCTGGCTGTGTTTAAATTACAAGGTTATCACTGTAAAAATCTCTATCAAATATCTGAGAAAAACCTCAACATTTACATTTTTATTCATTTTAGATATTACTCAAGGGAAGCAAATTATAGCATTAAAGTAATTGAAGTGATTGAAAAGTCAAGATGTTATGGTGTAATATCAGCTATTGAACTGAATTAGCCTACCTTTCCCTCCGTTGTTTAAAAAAAACCCAAACAAAATAGGACTTAAAGGTGCTTAACAACAAATTTTAACTACTAAACAAAACCGGATTCTAATTTTGTGATTAATTCCCCGATATTTTTCCATTAATGTGCAAATGGCTCGGACTCCATACATCATATATCAGAAGCACCCATGTTAGAGCGTAGTTGCCTCCAGCCTCATGTAGGCTATAGAGAGTTAAGTATTATTGGAAATGAAGTCAGAGTTGCAGTAGCCTGTTTCCCCTGGAAGTGTCCCTGGTCTTTCCATGGTTCTCGTAGGGAACCTAGGGCTTTGGTGCCCTCAAGCTCAGCATCCGAAGTCAGAAGTGTTAACTGTAAATTATGTCTCTAGAAGTGGAATGACTGTTCACTAAGTGTAGAAAGGGAAGATCAGTTTGCAAATGCCCAGGAGGGAGAAAAGTCCCTTTCACCATTATTTGCTGTTGATTATGTAGAAAAGCTACCTCTTCTTCTCAGAGCAGCACAGGTTGGAGTATGGAACAATCTCATGCTTCATGTAACAACTTCCTTTGCCCACCTGGAGGCAAAGTTAGTGTTGATTAGTCATTTTGTAGAAGTGCTTCTTTAGAGTCTACTGGTAATAGCAACAAGCCTATATCACTCCGAGGTGCGTCTGGTGGTGACAGTAACCCAGGTATGTTACAAGGGGCACCTCGTGAAGAGAGAAACAAACACTATAAGACTCTAAGGGAGTCATCCCTTCAGCACTGTAGGGTTGTGCTGTCATGCAGGAGACACTCAATGTGTTATTCACAATGATGTGCGCCCCAAGTGTCTCTGTCCTGCTCACAGGAATAAGGAACCCCCACAGCCAATTAGCAAACGGTGGTCATATATAAATCTATTTTTGGAGTAGAGTGAGAGGGGAAGAATATGGCTACACTTGAAATTACATCACTGATGACAAAACTCAATTTGATTTTGTGACCATTAAAATCAATTCAAATTGCTAGATTGTCAGACTGAAGTTTCCTTCAAGAGACAATAAAGCAGAGACAATACTACTACAGCTCTTCTCTGACACAGAAAAGTTGTTTTTACATATGCAGGCACCCACATGCTCACTTAAGCACTGTGTGTTGTGGAGGGACTGATTTTTCTAGTTTGTCTTTCTGCTAAATTATGTCTCATGCTGAGACAATCAGAAGTGAAATTGTTACCAACTTAGAACGTAGGGATGGTGATAAAGGTTATGACCCCCTTACATTATAACCACAGACTTGTATGGTATATTCCTCAGATAAATGAAATGAATGGAGACAATGAAGAATATATCTTCAACTCTCAGCAACTTTAAGCCAAGAGTTCCCCTGATTTTTATTTTTTTTAATGTATTTTTGGTCACAGTTTCATATAGATTTGCATAATTACAAAATAAACAACTTTTTTTTTTCAGTTGTTTGGATAGTCCAATGACTTCACTTACACTTGTCTCATTCCAGGAAGTGTTATTCCTGATTTACACTAAATATTTGTGAAACCATGATTGCAACATTCAGTTCTAAATTTCAATTCTTACATTTCTGTTAATCCTATTATGTTGTATTCCCTTTTGCTTCTCCTTCTTTGCTTCTCTTATCAAGCCCCTTGGCTGCTTCTAGTTTCTATTTTTACCAGTTTTGCTGTATTCATAATATACTTTTGACTTTGATATCTGTTTGCTTTTGAGATTAAGATCCAGAAAGACAAAGAGTGTTCAAAAAGTATTCTTGTTCACTAATTTTTTTATGCTTGTCTATACACTGAACAGAGGGAATAAAAGTAAAAATAACACGTACTTTGAGTGAGAGATCACCAAGTAGTACTTCAGGTTTTCTAAAAGGAGTTACACAGCTTTCTGTGTCCATCCTGCAGTAGCATTTGTTGCTTTTTTTTATCCAAACTGAGGCTATTGTATTAGCCACACCATCTAATTGTAGAGTTTCAGATATCCAGTGTCTAAATTTTGGGGCCTGGTTAGGAAGGTAATATTACTGTACTTTCTATATAATAAGTTGCTGACAAGAAGGACAAAATACTAAAAAAGTTAAATATGTTCCAACTGAAGTAAATTCGAAGGTGCAGAGCTCATCCAGAGAATCTTAGTTTAGTATTACTAAGCAATGAATGTTTGGTTACTTGGATATTTCAGCATTTGTCTTTTATACTAACTCGGGACAAAAAAAAACCAAACTATAAATACATCTATCATATCATTGAAAAAGCAATGGCTACAATGAAAAAAAAAAATCAGAAAAAATAATTCAAGAGTATCACAAGTTTTATATATTTTCTTTTTTTTTTAATAACGTGAACTATTTAATTTTGTGTCAATATTAATTTTAGTATATCATTAACCTCTGAGGTATGTAATGACCTCTGCAGTTCTGGCTTTTTCATGTCCTATTTTTCCTTACATATGCATGCTGGATGTGTCTCTGGATGGCCCTAATACAATCTCCCATGATGCACTATGGTCTTTCTGGTTACCATCACTATACAATTCATCGTATCCTCTGTACCCATTGTACCACTTTAGGAACAGGTCCAAAGCTCTGGAGTTTCCTTGGGACTAGTATGAGCGTATATTTTGACATCATTAGGACAAGATCTTTCTGCACTCTCCAAATCTTTATTTATGTAACATAAAACACATTTAATGAAGTTACTAGATTTTTTCCTAAAATAGAGATTTTATATGCTTTCTTAAGCATATGAAAGATCACAGAAGAAAATATAAATATAGAAAACAAAACTTCAATAGTTTTTAATGTTCATTCATAACAACAGGAATTTTCTGGACTATGCTTTCTCGTGCTTTTATCCCAAAAACCTGAGGTCATACATACTTTAAAGAAAGATCTTATTGAACGCACATAACCATGCCAGGGTCAGTTCCCTCCATTTTTTGTAATACAACAAAATAAATGTTACCCAGTTTTAGGCATGACAATTAAAGGTTATTCTTGTACCCTGGGGAAAATAATTTCACTCCCCCAAAATTTTTGATTTGTTGGATACATACCAGGACAGAGTTAAAATTAAGACTCTCAGATTAAATATTTTTTTTTAAAGAGAGGTCTTTTCCCATTAATATGCATTGTAGAATTCCTACCAGTTCAGTGGAAGTGGAGATAAACTAATGCTGAAAATATTTAACCTGAATTCTCTACACACTAAACTTTTGAGAAGAGCCGAGATGGCAGAAGCAAATGAGGATTTTGTGAGAATTTCAACTTGAAATAAAACTTCTAATCCAGTTTCAAGCTACTTCAATGTTGCTTGAAAATTTTAAAAGAGTTTGTTTACTTTTTATTTAAAAATTAATTTTAACAGTTTAAGCAAGACTGTTGGAGATTTAAAGGGCTTTTATTGAAAACAAACAATGAATCAGGTACAATTAGTTTCAGTGGGACTGAGTATCATTTGCTTTAAAAAAAATTGAGGAAAGTGAATTTTGTCAGATTTTAAAAAAGGGTCTTCAGCCTATAATATAATTATTTTAAAATACAAATCAACAAAATAGTAGAACTTCAAACTCATTCTCTTAGGAAAAACAGATATATAATTTATTTAAAAATAGATGTGCTTTCTCTAACAAAAAAAGGGAAAAAAAGTTGTTTGTTCATCAATTTTGTATGTTTTACAACTTTTATTAACAGAGGCTACCTTTACTATATAGTTGAAAATGTGCAAGAGGCATCTTTCATAGTCTCTGAACTCAATGATCTATTACGTAAATGCTTTTACTCTCTGGACAGAGGGAGAGAATATAAATTTTGACAATGTGTTTCAGTCCCAAACCCAGCATATTGCTGACCTACTTCAGATACACAGGAGCGCTCACCCAGAAAGTTCCATCTCCCAAAATGTCAGCCTTGGGGCAAGCTGCTCTCCCACTCACCACAGCTACTTGCTAAGAAGAGAGCAGCAGCTCTGCACCCACCTGTCATCCCAACAAGCAGCTTGTATGAAAATGCAAGGGAAGCTGGAGCAGTTCTTCATTCCTGAATGCAACTATCATAATCCAAGTGCAATCTGATGCAGTGAGAATGTAGGTATGAGGTGGGAAATATTCCAATTCTCTGTGCTAATTTCTGTTTTATTTTGATGAAATTCAGAACACATGTAACAAAAAAATGTCTGTTTCTCATCAAAAAGCTGCTTTTAGGAGGAGCAATTCTCAGTGGGAAAAGGTCCAGTCTTTGTTTCTGTGACAGCTTGACAGGAAGCACTCATAGCTTTTCAAGTCTGCTAAAAGCCACTTGGTAGAATATTAATCTGTTTCAAAAAGTGGAATGTTATACTAAATCAACCAGAAAATTATTCTGGTTCAGATGGTATTTCTATAAAATGCCTGTCCTTTCAGCTCACCTCAAGCTTAAGTTTCATGGAACTTAAGCAACTCCTTACCAGTAGGAACACCATTGGACACATTGCTGAGAAATTGTTTAATTTTAAACATACAGTTTTATGCTTCAGATATTAGTCATAAAGATTACTCTTGTCTCCTCCTTCCCCTGCTTAGCCACAGTCAGGGCAAGAGATTAGCAGGAGATTAGCAGCCAGACAGACCCAGAAGACTTTCTCTCAGTATCATCCTGTCTATTTTGAAGGACTCTCCTGCAGCTCTCCACTGTCTCACGCTGCAGAGGGAACAGGAGTGAAGAATAAATGCTGGTAAAAGAAAGAAAAACTGGAAGAAACAAGTTGGGATCTTCCCACCACTTTCTGTATATTGCAGCTGTATGTCTTTGATCCCTTTCTGAGAGAAGTGCTGGTGGTTCCTCTGAAAATGCTGGCTGGCATGTGAACACTTGAGTGAGAGGGAAGTACAAGGACAGAATGAGCAAGCCCTGCAAGCCAGCCAGCCACAGATGCTTTCCTTTAGTGCATAGTTCCCACTCAACACTCAACATCCATCTTATTAGATGGAAATCTTCTTAGGAGAAAAAAGTTCCTGTGAAACTCTGCTCCAAAGAGCAAAGTCATAAACTTCTGAAAAGTATAGTTGGACAATTATTAGAAAAAAAAAAAGAAAAAAGAAAGGGTTAAAGGGAACAAAAATGGACAGTCAGGTCTGAAAAGGTATGATATAGGGATATACAGGAGTAGAAGGAGAACAAGACAGGACTTGAGCTGTGAAGGAAAAGGAGACGAAAATAAAAAGGTAGTTGTAGAAAATAATAAAGAAGTTTATATAATTACTGCAGTACTTTCCTTTTCTGAACATTAGAGTGAATGCTTGGATCTGTTTTCCTTTACTGTCATAAGCCGCTGTGAAATGCACTAGGAAGGTATAATTTGCATCACGTATAGCAAAATATAGGAATTGTGTGCCTACGGGTAAAAACAAGTGCAGACAGCTGTTTGTTGTCTGTGTTTTTGTATGAAACCAGGTTTAATACAGAAGCTGTAAAGTCAAAGGATATATTACCTATAGGACAACCTTGTACATAGGACAACTTGGCTTCTAGGCTGGGTCAGGCTGATGTGCAGAGGCTGGGAACACAACTGTCCGTCTTATTTATCTAGGTAACATGTCAGTGAGAGAGAGACACAGTGGTCTAGCACAGGACTACATTACCTCTCTCTCCACTGTCTTTTTTATAGGGAGCTATAGCAAAGGGATGACTTGCAAGTACTTTAGTTTAAGTTGCAGAGGCCTGTGTATGTCACTTGGAAAATCAAAAGGGTCACAGGAAATGTTTCTTTGTATTGGAAAAAAAAAAAATCCATCAGGGAGTCTAATGAAAAAATTCATATTTTCTGTGCAGAAAAAAAACAGTTTTCTGACTTGTTCTGGGATCTTGTTGTTAATCAATATGGAAGACAATATACATCCACATACTTTAGTATATTTTTAGGTATTATTTTGATCGCTTGAAAAAAAAAGAAAAAAAAAGAAAAGAACAACCCTAGGCAATTGTATTAAACCAGCAACACTGCTTTGCTATATGAAAGGTAAAATTGTAAAGCCAGCTGCTCAGAGTAAGGAAAAGCTGCAATGAAGATTACCAGTGCTCCTTTTGTACATCTGCATTGGAATTAATTACATAATCATACAGCATTTTTTCACAAAACTCCTGCCTTGTTCAGTGCAGAGCATGAAGGGAGCTCACTGAATGGGTAACTTCAATATTTCAAATACAGGGAGCTTTCAATATTCAAGTGATTGATTCCAAATACTTAAAAATTGATTTGGTTTGCATACAAATTGATCCTGAATTAGGCAATGGTCGTGTCCATGATGAAAACACTTCAGTTAAATGACACATAGAGAAAGCTTAATTGATACTTTATGGTTTCTCAGCAGATGTCTACATTCAAATGGAATTACTGTAAAAGAATTTTCTAGAAAGATGTAGGTACTGTATCTGAATAAATCATTTGCATTTGCTCAAATGAAGTTATATGCAGTAGGAGGTGCTGGTTATACCAGCAAGTCATAAACATACTTTTATTCTTGTCTCTCTTTTTTCAAATTGTGCATTAAAATGAATCCAGAACGGGACTGATTTCCTGTGTATTATGTCAGCTTCATGCTGATGCAACTCTCTTAATTGCACTCTTTTACCACCTAACTGCCAGTTATATCAGTAAAACCCAGTCTGCACACATATATACTGTATTTATTGTCCCATCATTTCTCTTTATAGAAAAAATAAAATCGTATGAAAATTCTGTAGGGCTAAGAATTTGAATTCCAAATAAAAAGTGGGGCACAGTTGAAACCAGTGGCAAAGACCATAAGAGTGAAAATTCGTATGTAGCTTCTAATAAGACTGTGAGCTCCGGTTCATTTTCCCCCTCTGACGGTCCCAGCGTAAGTGAGTCTGCTTTTACTGTGTATCTTTGTAACCCTATTGTCTCCACGTACTAAAGCTCTCACAATGCTATGAAGAACATGATGCAGAAAAAGAAATGCAGATCAGTTATCAGTACGTGAAATAAAATACTGACAGTTCTTTTAAATACTTTCTGCAGTTTGATCCAAATGCTGTGACTAGGTTGCTGTGGTCAAGATTATTAGGTAAAATATTTTCCCACAAGAAACCACTACTTTTCTCCACTTAATTACCAGATGTTAAAAAAACCCAAGTAGTTATTCTTCTGGAAACTCATCTGTGCCTTTTAGCTAATTACAGGAAACTTCTAAGTGATTTCATGCAGCTTTTGCTGTGATGTTGCAGCATTCTTAATGTTAACAATGGTCGGTATCTATAACATAGTCTAGCATGATACCATAACCGATAGTCATTAAGTTAGCCCCCTTCAAACACGAGCTTTGTCAAACAGGTAGAATCTGTATTGTTTCAGAGTCTCTTGATCCCTACTTCTTTCCCATGGCTGGGAACAGGAGACCCAAAGTCCCATATTGTACAACTCAGACCCCTCTCAAACTATGAGGGCAAGTTCATAATTTTAAAGGTTTTAAAAAGTTAAACGTTCTATAAGACAGAACAGTAAACTTTCAAATGCATGGATTAGGGAACACCAAAACTTCTATATTTTACTGGAAAATGGGGAATCTTTTATGGCATTTCTGCACAGCTAGGGCAGCACAAATGAGTCATGCATGGCTAAAATGTCTGTTCATTTTGTGGAGATATAAAGGATTCACAAAACTGAAGACAGTGGAGAGTTGGACTACTGATATTTTAAAGGGAGATGAGTTTCATCCATTGAGATATAGAAAGAGGAGTCTCAAAGATGCTCAATTGATTAATTTCTTGAGGGTAAGAGCAAACTTTCAGTTTCAGTTTGTGACTTATCCTACAGTTTCTACTATTTGAACAATGTGTTTGAAGTTAGTTTTTCATGTTTGATAGATTTCCATCTCCAGTCTGACAGAGGTTAAAGTTGTACAATTGAATTAGCCAGCTAAGCCATTAATTTGCAGCAGAACACACTCCTAATTTATTATTCATCTTACCTGTTGTGAATCCAATCCCGAAATTACAATTTCTTAAAGGACTGTGAATAACTAGAACTACAATTCTTTTATAAACTACTTCTAGGTTTAGCAGATGGAAACAAACTGTGATAGACACTCCAGGTAAGCCACTACAGTTTCAATTCAATCTGTTTTTATGGAAATGTCACAGAAAGTGTTAAAATCCATGCAGGTATTAGTAATTTTAATTTTAATTTTACTTTATTATTTAGTGTTATGATTACAAATATTTTGTTGAAGTTAATACTGTAAGCATGTTATTGCAGTTGTAGCACTATCGGAGTTCTGATTAGCACTACATATGGTAGTAGGTCCTCATGTTTCATAGTCTTCTCCAGCAGCCTTCCTACAGTTATTTATAACTCTGTCAACAATATTAAAATCTTATGGCTTGGGGTTATTGACTTGTAATGATCATCTCTACTTATGTTTACAGTGACAAGTCATGTTATCTACTAAGATCAGAAAAAAGTCAGTGCTGAGAATATAACACCCATACCATGTGTGCTTTGGCTCTTAGTTTTGGACTAGCTCTAGCCTGATTCCACGGGTAGGATTATTAGTAGAAGTGAACATACTCCAAGGGCACATCTTCAGATATAGTTTCATAAAAATTTAATCCAACGTCTTTCCGTGATATGAACCAAAATGGAATTAGTTGGGATGGTCAAAGGAAAACTACAAACACAGTTAATTTTAAAACAGAAAGTGAAGTCAACAAAAATTGTCACTGCCACTACTTTACAAAGTATGCAAAAATGTGTAAACCAGTATGATTTTCATGAAAATAGCAGAAATCATCCAACTGCAAGTCTTTCATCTGCAAATAAAATTGATCACAAATTCAAAGATTCTCTCTGAAATTTTTTTTACTTTTGTATATGTTAGAAAAAATTAGGGAAAATTTTATTCTTGGGGATTTCCTAGTTTCCTTGTTGAGAAACAGTAACAAAAATAAAGAAATAAAAATGGATAGCTTGTCCATTTGAAAATCAACCAATTTTGAATGATATATTGATAAGCAACACTTTTTTTTTATCCAAGAAAATACCTTTTCATTTTATTCTTGTCCTTTTTAAATAAGAGCACATATATAAATTTACAAGCATTATTCCTAACTCCCTTACAGGAGTTATTTCCTGTTACTTCTTGCAAGACTAGGGTTGTGGTTGCTATAAATTCAGTCTGGAAATGTATATATTGGAATTGGGGCCTCCCATATCCATTGTGAATTCAAAAGCTAAGGAAAAGGATTAATTTCCCCTTGGCCTGTGAATGACATGCAAATTTCCCTGACAGTTTTCCAGAAAATTAAATGTTCCCAGTATTTAAAAATTTCAGTATAGTTTCTTGTTTTCAATAATTGGCTGGTGCTATCTCCTAAATTTGATCCAAATTCTCTAACTGGTTTACCTGATGTAAAATGCCTTTCTTGCAAACAAACCATTCAAGAAACTGTTCACAGTCTATCAGGTAAGTTTTTCCCTTTGCTTCTTCAACTTTTTTTTATTGAATCACTGGCATTTTTATTCCAGTAATACGTCTTTCCTCCCACAGAGACAGGTTCCCCTCATAGTAGGCACACAGAATGAGAGACAGTCCTTGGCCCGTATGGTTTATTAATTGGCTGGATAAATGATGGGAGGTGGAGCCCTGCCTAAGGTGATAACAGAGGTCACTCATCAAGCCAGCACTGGAAGCTATTACTTATTACACTGAAATCCAGTGTCACGCTGAAGGACCTCCTAACAGTGTTTAAAATGCGCAGTCATTCAGGCTGGGGAAATATAAATTAAGCATGTTATTTAAACACATCTCCCGCTGCCAATCTTTCTCTATATTTTTTTTTCTTTTTAATCAGAAAAAAATACCCTTTAAGACTTACATAGCAGATATTTCTTTCTGCTCCTTCAACTAATTTCTTTATATTTGTCCTGTTCTGGAAAAACACAGAGAAACCAGGTAAATCATTCTTCCAGCCTGTTATAGACACGCACTTTGAAATGCCAGATAAAATTAAAGAACTAAGAAACAATTCCAGCATCTTCTTAACAAGACTAGAATTACTGGCAGGCCATAAGGCCCTATTACTTGTATTTAATAGGAATTAACCTGTTCTTGTTTGTAGCATGTCACTACTACACAGACCTCCTAAGCTTTGTCACACCTCCTCCTCTAATGCTTAATGAGGTGTTCTCTTTTCTTTTCACAATTTTTTCCCTCACTCTAAAAAAACAGTGTAATCATTACTAACTGTTAACTGACATGCCTGTCAGCAAAGGTGTTCTTGATGTCTCACATACATGCTTACCTAGGCTTTGAATATTGAATTTATCTAACTGAATTTCTCAGACTAGGCATAAGAAACATAGACATATTTCCCCTCTTGCTTAATTATTATTTTGTTTAAAAATCATCAAATATGCTTCTTTACGTCACTCTATATGGAAACAATGGAAGGAGATTAAAAAATTAAGACCTTCTATTCATACTGTTCCTTGTGAAAAAGGAAGCTTTCATTGACTGTATTCTGTGGCAAAATGGATTATCATAAAACATGGCATCATGCTTTGCTGGGAAAATGTGTCATCTGTTTTGCTTTAATCTCATTGTGGAGCAACTGTCACAAGCGTCTTCTGTATGAAATTTTTCTTTATCCCATTTGACTAACTAAGAGTAAATGTCAATGCAAGGGCACCTAAATAAAGCAGAATAGCAGATATTTCTGTAGCTATTACTATTGCTGTCAATGGAGTTTAACATCAGATCAATACAGAGAGGAAAGTGATAAGCATATTGCTTTCCAGGGACTGTAAAATGTCTTTAAAGCAAAGCCAAATATGTTAAACTCTTAAACATCTTACTTGCTGGATAAATGTTGCTCTCTGTGAACTTTTCCTAAAATACCAAAAAGATGGATAAAATAGATCAGTTTTGCAATCTTTGGGCAACATTCTTAGCACTGTGAAGAATCCTGTTCTTCAACTAGCAGAGAACAATTCTGCTTAATATAACAGCATCTTTACAGTGAGTGTTATATTCTGCTCCCCTTCATCTTAGGTGAGCAAGGAGAGCAGAAAGTTATGATGAGATTGCAAATAATAAAATTAATAAAGCTTCATTTTTTAGCTTGTAAAATGGGATTGAACTCACTCATTCCCAAAATTACAAAAAAGGTAGAAGGAAAATACTATTGACCAAGACAATAGCTATGCCCTGAGATTTATCATATTTCTACTTACTTTCTATTCATGATGCACATTTGGATTCTTGTAAATCACTACTAAGTATAAACACATTTCTGTCAGGTTACTGAAATTAAGTTGTCTGGTTTGGAGAAAAATGATTTCTTAGTTTACAGGTCGCCTCGTTCTGTCTGTCTAAATGAGACAGAGATCCAGATATACTGCCTAACACAGAGAGTGACATTTACTCCACATCTAAACTTGTTAAATGAGTTTATAAAAGCATGAATTAAGTTGTTTGTGGGTTGCAGAATATGCTTCCATCTTCTACTGTTTTTACATTCTTAAATTCTGGATTTTCTGTTTAGTTCTGGTGGTCAGTCTGTGGATTTCAAAATAAAGGGTGAATAGGATCTGCTACATGGATGAAAAAAAGGTCTACTCCTTTCCTTTCCTTTCCTTTCCTTTCCTTTCCTTTCCTTTCCTTTCCTTTCCTTTCCTTTCCTTTCCTTTCCTTTCCTTTCCTTTCCTTTCCTTTCCTTTCCTTTCCTTTCCTTTCCTTTCCTTTCCTTTCCTTTCCTTTCCTTTCCTTTCCTTTCCTTTCCTTTCCTTTCCTTTCCTTTCCTTTCCTTCTTTCCTTTCCTTTCCTTTCCTTTCCTTTCCTTTCCTTTCCTTTCCTTTCCTTTCCTTTCCTTTCCTTTCCTTTCCTTTCCTTTCCTTTCCTTTCCTTTCCTTTCCTTTCCTTTCCTTTCCTTTCCTTTCCTTTCCTTTCCTTTCCTTTCCTTTCCTTTCCTTTCCTTTCCTTTCCTTTCCTTTCCTTTCCTTTCCTTTCCTTTCCTTTCCTTTCCTTTCCTTTCCTTTCCTTTCCTTTCCTTTCCTTTCCTTTCCTTTCCTTTCCTTTCCTTTCCTTTCCTTTCCTTTCCTTTCCTTTCCTTTCCTTTCCTTTCCTTTCCTTTCCTTTCCTTTCCTTTCCTTTCCTTTCCTTTCCCAAACCCTCCCTTCACAAACCTTCCCAAACCTTCCCTTCCCAAACCTTCTCTTCCCTTCCCTTTTCTTTTTCCTTTTTTTTTTCTTGACAGTTATAAACTGAAGTAATTATAGTTCACTATTGAGATATAAAACATGGTTTCATTTCTAGTCTTAAATAGTATTTGGACTGCAAGATTCCCTTATGTGTAGGCACTGAGTGACTCATTCAAAACTGAATAGATTTTAAAATAAAACTAAAAATCCATTCTGTGAGAATGTCTTAATAGAAAACCAGTCTGAAAAATAATTTGTTACATAGAAAGAATTCTACATATCCAAAAAAGATAGTTCATTTCCTTAGTGATGTCAAATGTCACTAAAGGTTGGATTCAGTTTTAAAAGTTGTTAAATGACTCAGAGATTTTTATAAAAATTTCAATTTTTTAATTTCTGCACTGATTTTCCCAAAGAATTCACCATAATTTTTAAAAAATTGTATTGATTTTATAGGCAGTGTTATTTTTCTCGATTTCCACTTACTCTACCATGGGATCCAAGTCCTTGTGACTCCAGAACTAGTGTCCAGGTGAAAAATTTAGCTCTAAAGTCACTTATGACAACAAGAGGTGACTAATCAGTAGAAATGGATTATCTCCCTAGCAACAGCACTTCGACTTTTATAGAAGTATCCAAGGAGCTAGCAATAAAGAAACAGGCAAAATGGAATTACCTTTGAATTAATGGCATTTGAGCAGGTAGCAGTGGAAAAGAGAATGACTTTGGTACACCAACCCAGGAAGCCCAGAGCATAGGAAACATAGCTCCTCTCAGCAGCTCAGACACAAAGGTTTTGGCTTCTACCTTCCGTGACAGCATCCTACCAAGCACCAGGTTATGTCTGGCTCTTCACTCATCCAAAACACTCAAAACCTTATGCTCGGATTGCCTAACTGAAGAACTAAGGCACCCAAATATTTAACCAGGTTACTCAATCACAACCACAGATTTCTTTCCCCTAGGAGAAAAGTTTTCTAGAGTAGGGATTTTTCCTTTGTAGGAGGCTGAAAAGGTCTTCTGTAAGAAATAACGACTTTTGCAGCTTCTGTCTTAAGTGCAAGGCACATTTCTTTGATTTTATCTGCTCTGATATCATATACATGGGTAGATGTAGGTGTGTGTATACATCACGTTCGAAGAAAAATCCAGCTTGCTCTAGACACTGGATAGGAGTGAAAAAAGGAGTTCAGTGCCTCTCTTCATACAGTACTGAGGACCATTCAGCTACTACAACGAAAAATGCAGTAAATCAATCAGAGGAGGACGTGAAAGGTTCTCAGACAACCTTCCCACCTGACAAGTTTGCTTGCTCTGAATGACCCCAGAATACAATATATTCTGAAGCGTGTGGGAAAAGAGCAGTGAAATGTATTGACACATAGGTGGGAGAAGGCTGTGTCACGCAAGGTGTTACACAGCCTGCAATTTCTTTCTTTTTATAGAGCAAGAACAAAGAAAAATGGGTCTAGCTTATACATCTTAATAGACTGTAGCTCATGGGCTTCCTGCCAAAGGGTTAAGTGCTGCTGTTTGGCCCTTGGTTTCAAAGACAGAAATGGCCATCTTTCAATAGTAGATGTTCCTATGCTAAAGAAGGAGCAGGTGGCTGAAGGGAGAAAAACAATTGTGAACAAAACAGGGAAATAACAGCTGTGATACAATCTTTCTTCTTAGCTGAACATTTAGTTTGAGGTGGGGTTTCTTTTTTTTTTTTTTCAGTTTTAGTTCTGAGAGGGATTTCTATGGAAGATTGGTTTCAGAGGAATATATTATTCCACTATGATACACATTTAGATGCATTTATCACCAAGCTTTTGAAGGATTCTAGCAGCATTTTATGAAAAAAAAGTTAGCAATTGCTCATGGAAAATATCTGACAGCAAGGTCAAATGAGCCACGAAGGAGGTGACATTTGTCCATTAAGCTCTTGCTACAGCATGAAACTAGTTGACCAAGAAAAGCATATAGCATTTAAGGATTTAGTCATATTTTCTATGGCAATAGTGTACTTTTTTGTGTGCTAAAGAATGGAAATGAATTTTAATGCTTATCAGGCACTTAGTCTATCTTATATGAAACCAGATTTGGCAACTCCTCCTGCAGCTGTTGCAAACAAGTCCAGCCAATCATCAGTACTTGTGTGTTTCATTCATCCCTCTGTAAGAGAAACAGAGAAGCAATAGATTCAGAACATTTTGAAATTCAGTTTTAACAAAGTGGATGATTTTCTTTGCAGAGCCAAGTCTTTTAGTTTGTTGTTGTTGGGTTTTTATAATAATTTCACCAGCGGAATTGGATTGAGATTGCTGCCTTCACAACTACAAAAAGCAAAACAAAACTGTTTTCCAAGCTTCTAACAACTCTGGTCTTCACCAATGTCTTCTAATGGAGAAAAAGTGTGTGTATAGCCCATTTTGAGTTCTGCAACCAAAGCTATCAAAACCACACCTGTATGTTTTTGTCCCATGTGATCTGGTAGTATGTTCTTAACTCCAAGTGCCACATCAAGTAACAGGAGAATTATCTGGTATATAACTACTTATTTGTACCAACATGCGAGCAATTCATGGGGTACTCTAAAACATCGTAATGTAGTGAACAATATTTGTATTAGTTAAAATAATCATGATAATGGATTCTTTATCAGTTTTTTCCAACTTTTGGTAAAATACATTTGGTAAAATCCAGCATTTTGCATCTGCTTCTACTTCATTGAATTGTCAGCTGGATCTATATGAGGCATGTACAGGAAACTTCTATTCTGATAGGCAGTTATTGACATGTTCTTTAGTTGCCACTGATGATGGCACAAGTTTCAGGAGACGTTAATTTTGGGTACTCATTGACCCTTACCACTTTGAAAAAGTGACAAGTGTCTATGTCAAAGTCTACAATCTGATTAACTAGTAGCAATTAAATTGTCAACTGCATGATAGGCCTGTCTAGTCATCTGCACAGCACTTTCAAGTGCATGCTCTCCTGATAATTCCTCTCTTTGTGGTTATTCAGGTACAGACATTCAGATGCTTAAATACTTCCAAAGCTAACCTATAGTCTCTCACTATAACACATTGAGTGTAAACTGAAGTATGAAATAAATTCTTTAAAACCACCAGAATGTCAACTTGATCTATTTTAATTTTTGATGTTTTGATTATTTTACCAAAAATCTGTCTCGCTTGCTGCTGTTGTTTTTGCAGCATTGTTTGCTCATCTTAGTTTGGCTTGGTTTGGTTTGGTTTTCTGGGGAATTGGGCTGAAGACCATATACATGTTTATCAGGTCCTGGGTGTTAGATTGAACAAATCTAGATAATGATACACACATCCCAAAAGCGTGTGCAAAATGTTCACGTTTCTTTTTCTCTGGGAAAACACTGTCCAGGCTTGAATGACCGGATGGCTTCAATGTTTCCTTTATACTATATTCTGGTTTGTGGTCATGTTTTCAAAACAAGATAGAATAGAATAGACTGCAACTTTTTTGCAATAAATTTTTAGTAGCCTTTAGTTCACTTTCCCTTGTTTTTTTTTTTGTTTTGACTTAAGAAATGTAGCAGTTGGGTTTTAGGAAGGATGCTGGATGAAGTATCCTGGGAAATGAAGTCCTGAAGTACTCCCACACGTGGGCAGTGAAGTACCCATGGTGATTGGCTGTTAAGGTCACATGGTGTGATCTGTTAACCCATATATAAGCTGTTGTCTCATTTGAATAAAAAGGATTTGGCCTTGGAACCCCCAAGTTAGCTGGGTCTGTATAATTTATTTTCTTATTATATTAATAAAGTCATAAAGAAAAGGCAAAATATTTGCTGTAAAAGAAAGGGAGCAGACAGAGGTGTGCTTTAGCGTTTTGTTAAAAAAACAAACAAACAAACCAAAGCCTTAATTATCCACTTAAAAAGAGGTTGTCTGCAAAGAAAGCAGTATTCTTTTTCATTTTTACCCAAGTGTTAGGTCTAATTGGGATACTTCAGAGCTGGAGACTAATAAGAACCACTAAGGGCTATATTGTTTAAAAGCATAGGCCAAGAAAACATGCCTGTCTTGGTAAGACATTAAAGATCTTTCAAAATTAGAATTTTATTTAACCTTGGAGTCAAATTTCTCATGGAAAGAGTGAAGTCTTTAAGAGGCTTCTTTGAAAATGGAATTGTTTTCCCCTTCTTTTCCTTTTTATTAATATTAAGGTGTTTTAAATGTGAAAAACCTCTCTTGCATCACTTCCCAACAAAAGGTTGAATCCTTTTCCTGTCTCCAGCCTGGTAAGCACCATCCAGAGAAAATCCCATGCATTGAGGACTGGAAAATTGCTCAGCACTCCTGAGATTTCCTGGTGACATCAGTAGCCACCATCAGCCATGCTGAAAGTGACCCACGTTCCCATTAAGTTGCTTCTGAAAGGCTTCTGGCATCTCTAGAGGTAAGCTTTCAACAAGGGCTACAGGAAGAGCAGGTTGCTGGATTAGTGTGCAGAAAGTGTCAGAATATACCAAGTTTTCTAAATGAGTTTAAATGTGAAAGATAAGTTGGTACAATAAAAGGTTTAATTCAAGGCTAACTTTACAGACAGCAATGATTTGAATTTGTTTTGTCTAGATTTGTCTAATCTTCAGCTGTGAATATTTCTTCTTTCTTCATTTTCAGATAGTCACGTAGTTCTTGCCATATATTTCATTATGCATTCATCAACTTCACTTTTTTTTCCCTGTAGGCAACTTGGTTTGGTTTCAGTTGGTTTGGTTGCTTCACTGACAGGAGCAGCAGCAGTGCTTTCAGGAGTTTCTAGGTATCCCTTGAACAAAACCTGTCACTATACAAAACAAAGAACTAAGATCCTTTCCGTATCTCACATTTAGTTCCCATCCCTTTTTAACGTTGCTAAACAGTCTCTTCCAGTGATGCTGTATCTTTGAAATTCATTAAAATGCTTCTGCAGTGTAAATTTGTTCTTATTGGGAAAGCTAGAGAGTATATCAAATGAAAAAGCCTCTGAAAAGCCTCAGGAAATCTCTACCTACAAAGTATTCATACCATTTCTCTCATTGTGAAATACCCTACTCTGAGTTGATGACTATAGTATTAGTATTAGTACCAGGAAATACCACACAAATACTTCTGACAAAATTGATAGTTTTTCCTTTTTTTTTTTCCTTTTTTATTTGAGAAGGGGGTTAGATTTTCAGAATTTAATTTTCAGATTTTCAGAATTTATTTTTGCCTTACTTCTATGCCTTCCAGCTTGCATGGAAGAGAAATTAAGACACGAGAAAAGATATTAAGGTATTTAGGATAAGAACTGTGTTTTACAGTGAATTCATACAGTGAATAACAAAATAGAGATAATTAATTGAGACCTCCAGGTGCTACTGTGTTATAAACACTCATTTACTGAGCATACTAATTTAGTCTCTTCAGTGGACTGTGAATGTCTCTTGTACAGACATGTGGAACATAGTGAGAACATTGATGCATCACTCCCTAAATGTTACACTATGCTATAGTTTTGGGGAAAGGTGTATAGGGATTTTTAGTGCATTTCTAGTGCAGAGGGAGATTTCCTTCCTTATCAATGTCTGCCTCTCTTCTACAGTACTGACTAGGAAATGTCATTTAAGTTGTATTACGGATTCCCTAGTACCTCCATTTCCTGACCTGCAATGCGTATCTGGTGGACACAAGTGTGACAATGACGTGTAATACACAAAGGAGAAGCGTCCCCTTTAAATTTCCTGCAGTGTGACTCTTGAGTAAATTTGGAGGCTGTTCTGTTTGTATAGGTGAGAGAGGGAAAAAACTACCTGAAAATACTGTGATAATGGACAGCTAACACCAAAAAGAAGTAGTTAGAAATAATTTTTTAAAAAATATTACATTTAGCACACAAAATTTGCTATACTTACATTGCCAAATACTGTAGGCTAGTAAGAGCAGATGTGGATGGCAAGAGAGTTGGAGCTGGGGATCTGATTCCTGGACTATATATATTTTAGGATGTTTTTTCTTCTGACCAGCCCTGGACTGTTTGCACAGACTGAATTCCCTCTCACATCTGGAGTGTATTTGTTTTGCTGCTAAAGTTTCTTGCTCAATTCAAGTATTCCAGTTCAATCTCATCCCAAAAGAATCTAGTTCATGTTCTTTGAGACCAGTATGTGATGCAAACCAAAGATAGCACAGGGACCAAATGAAAACCCTAGGTAGGTATATCAGACCTGATTGCATTCACCTTAATGTGCAAGTTGCAGTGTTAATTATTATTTTAGTATTGTTTAATGGGGTTTATGTGGCAAGGTTTTGACACCAGAGGGACTGCAAGGATGACCTCTGTGGGAGGAGGTTATGGGCTGCCCTGTGGCAAACACAGCCAGTTACATCTGGCTCCACAATAGACAAAATGGAAATTGGTAACAAATAGATTAATTAATGAGTCTGTTTTGCCCATGAAGATAATTGGTAAGTGATATTCCTATCTTTATCTGACCCATGAGCTTTCTTATCCTTTTTTCTCCTCCTACCCCCCTGAGGAGTGAGTGAGCAGCTGGGTGTGCAATTTGGCAGTTTGCAAAAGCTAGCCTACCATAATTACATATAATTATTCTGTCTCATCTGCAGTGAGCAAAATACAGAGAAAAACAATAGGGAAGAAGAAATGAAAGGTAGGTAGTTCTCTGCTTAGAAAGATAGATATGTTTTAAAAGCCTTTACATTTTAATATGTAAGCTAAAGACATGACATCCAAAAGAATGATCATCTTAGTCAATAGACAGTCACAATGCAAGAGTGTTTTACTCCGACATTTAAAGCAAAGTTTCAAATAGGCCTCTGGGAGCGGCAGCCAGGAAAGAAACTTATTGGCGTAACTATGTAATGACATTATCTTAGATATGAAGTCATGTGTTGTGTTACCTTTTGCTCTAGCATGGAGCAACTGCCTCCCTTGGTAGTACTTTAGATTTCTGAGTCTTCTCCTTTTCAGTAGTACAGGGGTGACTGCTACCTTATCAGCTTCTTTCTCCTCCAAACAAATCACTGCAGTGTTGCAGTCTTACTAAATGCCACTGTCTTTGCATCTCCCACTCCACTGCTCGGGTAATTCAGCCTCTACCACCTTTGGGGGCCAGGTCTTTCATCTGTCAGAAACCATTCTAGCTTTATAGGAGCTGGACAGCTGTGTTGGACACTAAAGACTCCATAGTTATTAAAGACCTTGAGGATAAGAAAGAAGCATTCTGGGACTTAGTCAAGAATCAGATGGGGAGGACACAGGTGTTCCACAGTTAGAGACTCAGGAGACGTACCTTAGAGCCAGACCTTTCTCACACCAGATGTGATCCATCAGTCTTTAGTTAGTCAGACATTAAGGAAGACCTCGATCCCCAAAGGATGTCATTAGGAGTGAGTGAAACATAGATGGGTGTTAGAGCCTGAGAGTCAGGTCCAGAAGAAAGCATCTACTTTGTGCCCCAAGGATGGTGCAGGAGGACTGGCTAGGAAATCCATGCTGGAATATTATTGTGAAGATGGTATTAAAAACCTGCGTCCTTGCAGGCCTACAAGCCAGACTTTTTCCATGGATCAAGAACAGAGATCAGGAGATTTCACTGAGTCTGTTAGTGAGAGAAGATTTCTAGTGAAGGTCCACAAAGCTGCCAGATGGTCAGCATCACTTTGAATTACTTCAACACGCTCTTCCCTTCTCCAAGAAGCTCTGTCAGAGATGCAGCCACCCTCAGGCCAAGTGCACTGAGCAAATGACAATACATTTGACACTCACTATGTAGGAAGAACATATGACTGATTGCCTCCTTCTGTTACTCTGACATTGACAGTGGCTTTCTTCTTTCAAAGCTGCTACCTTGCCAGTGCTGGAACTGGGCTTCTAAGAGAAGACTCCAGCTATAATCTGGTCATATGGGGCAATTTCCTAAAGGCCTGTCACTGGTTTAAGCAGGATGTTTCCCACTCAGGGACACTACAGTGATTGTTGATGGCAAAACAGAGAAAGAACCAAGAGACCTCCAACTCCCAGCGTGTCATCCAAAGCACAGAAACAATCAAGTGCTTAAAATGACTGTCATGGACCTGCTCCACATTTCTACAAATAGCAGGCTCCTTAGCACCATATTTTGTATACATGCTAATAGGCTGAGGCAGACAAGGCTCCTGGGACAAGTCAGGTTAGAACATATATCTGCTAGGAGAGCCTATCAGACAGATAGAGGACACGGACTGTAGGATAGCTGGAGAGGTCAAGTTGCCTCAAGTGAAGCACAGAGGGGGCACAGCTAATGAGAGCCAGAGATGGGTTAAGGCAATGCAGATGTAACTGTCTCAAGCTGCTTAGCTGGCAAAGCTGGATATGAACTTGGCACTGCTGCTGAAGTAGCAGTATAGAATTGGCCTACAGTGCTCTAGGGAACTTCTGCAATTGAACTGAAAGGGAATGGTGAGAGGGATTTGAGCAGATTTTTCTGTTTTATGCCTTCTCTAGAGAATGCTCCATCATCCCTGCCAGAGCTGGTTTATACCTGTGTTTCATAGCAATATACGAGGAAAGAAAATGCTGCTGATTGCAGCACTTGGCAAGTAAGTTCTAAATACTTCCCAGAGAAGAAAATCCCCAGGTCCTTTTAGGATGTCTTCCCTTACATTTAAGGGTACCCTAAGATGAATACAGTGCAAAGATAGTTACAAGAACTGTTGACAGTTTCAGAGAATGCATCTAATCTAAGTTTGTTTAGCAAGTGAAATGTCCTCACCCTTGGTTACAAATGTAAGAAACACGTGTTTTAAACAGGCACAAAATCAAATAGATTCTACAGTCTCTGAGACCTTTGTCTGAGATATAGATCTTATTTAATGGATCAAGGGCAAATTTTTTGTAGGAACCTCTCTTTCAAAGATGGTTTGCAGCAAGCTGGCAACAGTCTGGGCCCTAGACACGACCCATCGCCAGGAATTCCAGGCATCCCTATAGAAAATCTGACTTCCAACACAGTCCCTCTCTTCTTGCCCCCTTAAAATAGGAGGCAGTCCGCAGTTAATTTCTCTGGTTTTCACTTGGTCCCCTGAAGAAGATTTTGTTCCAATCCCTTGCCTAACCTTTCCCTCTTGCTCCTGTTTGTGTATTTGCTGTCAGGTGCATGTTGCTCCTCTGTGTCTTCCAGTCCAACGTCTGGTCATCTACGGTGGGGTGGGGGAGATATTCAAGGATTTTCACTTAAGGCACCTTAATGATCCAGAGAAGTTGAGTGGGAAATGGCCTGAACTCCCTCTGTAGTTAGAGAGAGATGCTCCCGTGGAGAGCAATTCAGGTCACCTTGGTTGGGCTCTTGCTCTGAATTACCCTTTGGAGGAGTCTATCTATCTTCATTAATTACACAGGGAATCTAGGAAGCCAATCATGCTAATGTAAGTGCTAAAGTTTGGTGCTTGAAGTGAGGCACTATGAAAACCTCCCTTCTATGAGCTCCTGAAATCTCATGTGCCACTGCTGAAAATATATGTCTTCTCTTGTTAGGGGAGAAAATTCAGGGTGAATTTTCAACCTTTTTTATTGCACTTGACTTTAAAAAAAAATACCAACAAAAACCACAAAAAAACACTGTCACCTTTTTCAAAATGCTCTCCTGAAAGAAAAAGAGTATATAGCTTTCCCACACATTCATGGTAATATGCAAAATCACTGCTAATAATGAGGACATCACAGCTTCATTCCTGTCATTGCCTTTCATTATCCTATGTGTCTTTCATAGTTACTCTACTTGTCATATATATTTTTTATTAACACAGAAAGGCATTAAAATGCAATTACCTCATCTATTTGTTTCTTTCCTAATTGCACACTACTTAATACTCAAAGAAATTCAGCAGTGGCTGACTTGATTTTCCTCAGTTGCATAGATGCAGGAGTTTAGTTATTTTGTTGGTTTTATTTATGTGAACTTTGTGCAGTCTTTCTTTCCACTTTTTATCTATTAGCTGTTTATACCTTCTCTTTCTTTAGCATGCATTTAATCTTGGGATAGATTTTTAGTTTCAATATTTTGAAAAGAGTTTTTTCTCTGAAAGGCGATGTATTATGTATGGCCTTTCTTAAACTATTTACAGACACTCTGATTTAAGTGTATTTAAAATAATTCTGCTTTCTTCATGAATTTGCTGTTAGAAACAATTGCCTTCAAGGTCTCTGTATAATTAACAGAATTTTATCCAGTATGGAAGGCTAATGCACTAATATATAAATAGAAAAACATTAGTTTCATCCCTCTCCCTGATCTTTGGTCTAAAAGGTAAGGGACCTCTTTTGCTCTTCTTTGTCTGAACTGGCTCTTAAGGCTGAAAATGGATCATTTAACAACCACTTTCATGACTTTACAGATACATTTATAATAAGGTTGGCACATCACCTTGGTGCCTCATCCATCTTGACATTTTTCCTCCAAAGATGGTAAATGAGCCAGAAGCATTTAGGGAACATTTTCCTAGACAGTCTAAGAAAGCTTTGTACAGTATTCCTAGTACTCAGTGAGATTTGTGACCTTGATTTCAGTGGCCTTTTGGGCCAAAATGGATCTCTTAGCTTTAGAGTTAGCAGAGTAATATATTTGGGAAACATGACCTCATCTAGCTCATGGGTTGTTTTGGGATTTTTAGGAAGGAAAATTTAATACAAGATATGTTGTAGTTTGATATCAGAATAATAATAAAGAATTAGTAAATGAGAGATGTTTGAGCAAAGGCAGGACTGACAGGCCTTTACAGTCCTTCCTGTGATATAGTAGAAACCTAGTGTCATGCACAGGCCTAAGTGTCAGGCATTTTTTGATACAAAAACTGGATTCTAAGATGCTAATGCTGGTTGACCTTACTAGGACTAGTGTAATCATCCTGGGTCATCACCCCACAACTACTGATTTGCATGAAGGTTGTCTTTAGGTATTGTTCCATTTGACTAGTTGGATTTATACGATGCTCCTATACAAGTGCACTGCTGTGTTAATAGAAAAATTCAGACTATTGTAAAGTTAGACCTAGATTTAAAAAAAGATGACTGTTGCAATGGTGTGAGAAGTGCAAAAGCGGCAAATCTGTTACCATAAATACAAAATAAAAATAGAGTTTATAAGTGTAGTGTCTCCTTACAAAAGACTGTCGGGTAAACATATCAGAGTTATTTCGTGTTCTTATTTCCACCCTCAGAAAGTCTCATGCCCTCAGAAATTCCTCTGCCCTCAGTTTTATGGAACTGAAAAATGGAGACTTTACATAAGGATCTGAAAATTTAGTTTAGACTCTTATCTTTTAAAAGTTTTATTTCATAAAGCAAACCACCCTTTTTTAAGTACAACACATAGATAAAATTCTATCAGTTAGTGGGAAATTATATTTTTGTTTAATATTTTAGCAAAAATACAGCATAAATTGGAATTTGTGATAAGCTAAAAAACTTACGTTTTGCTAGATAATAGTGTTTATAGCAAATTTATTTGTACAAAATTTGTTTTAAAGAGGGTAAAGAAAACCTATGGATTTTCTGTGATAGAAAGTTAAAAATGTCAGCAGTAACTAAATATCTGATCCTTCAGGAATCCTCGCAGGAAAATTAATTACAGGAAATTAGGTAGATGACAGAAAATGTAATTGTGATTGACTTTTATCTGGTTATTGTTTAAAGAAAATAAACATAAATTATTGATCAATTTTAGCTTTTTCTGTCATATTTGTTGCTCTGAGTCTTAGATAAAAAAAGGGTCTCATTACATTAAAAAGTCATCCCATTGGAGGATCAGTTGAAGAACATAGGCATAGCACTCATATGTAATGCAGTCAACAAGACCAAATATATTTAAATGAACTGAAGATATGGTCATGACCTCTGTTGTGCATTATCATATAACCCATAAAATGAGGCAGCCAGAATACATTTCAATTCACGTCTCAATTGTTTTATAATAGAAAATTTTGTGGCAGCATAATTAATATTTTAAGACACTGAGTAGGAAAACATTATCTCATTTCTATCCAGGGAACGTAACTGAAATAGGTAAAATGCAGATACATAACACTAAGAATCCTTTACCTATATGGTTACTTTCTTCAGTCCATGAAAACAAATTTGCTTTGCCTAGAAATAGTCAGTGGAGAATAACATAACAAAATTGAAATTTCCTGGAAGGTGGTAGAACCTTCTCCAGCAGTAGCTATCTTCTGCACCTCTGATATTGGGGCATGGCTAGGAAAGGGTTGAGAACACTGAGAACGTGGAAGGCCCAAGGGATGGCTTAGGATTTGCTTCTTAATTAAGAATTCTGATGGAGTCTAAAAACCTGCATTAATGAAGACCACAAAGAAATAGATATGCAGAAATACATCCAAGTCTTGCAGGATCTGTCTTCTTTGTAACTCAGACTTCAGCAGTGTACAAGTTTTCATTAGCTGTGTAACTAATAGTGACAAAATAACTCAATATCGTGAACTTTTCTAAAGGCTGTGGTGGGATTCATTAAAGCCAGGGGAATGTCTTTTACCCATTACGTCTCTGTGATTTGTTGGCTGTGTCTATTTCAGGCGGTGTTGAAATGTCTAACAATACATATAAACCAGAACTAATATTGTTTTGGCATTAAAGTTACTGCACGAAGAGTGATCATAATATTTGACATGTAATTTAGCTTTGGCTATTCTTCTACCAGGATTTCTTTAGCCCTTGGAGGTTCATAATGCTCTAGGAAATGTGAATTTTCATTTTCTTAAGAAAATATACTGATTTCTCTCCGACAGAAAGATGTGTGCCTTGTGTATTGTTAGCCCCAGGATGTCCTGAAGCAGATATTTGTCTCAATGGGCCTCTTCCTGGGAGACAGATATAATTAACAACTGAATATATAAATCAACCAATAAACTCACTACTGTAAGGAAAAGCTAAATTGTTTCTGTTGGGTTTTGAGCTTCGTTTTTAAAATGCTAATTTTTACAATAACTTTGAATGAAAATTTCAGGTATCATTTGCAAAAAAATCTTTTTTTTTTAATGAGGTTATGGACCCAGTCCAAGTCATTGTCATCATCTTCTTCTCACCTTCTTTGCAGCCATATTCTCTCAATTTTTCTTCTTAATTCCTTTGCAGATGCATATGAACTTAATCTACCCGTACTCAGAACTGGATAGATACAGATTTGAGCTGAAATGAAAAACCCCTTTATAAAGCTCAAGTGCCAGTCAGAGGTTATTCACATTCGATCAGGCAGCTGCCTGCTCACATCCCTGTGCAGAAGGAATCTGAACCTCAAATTCATAAGCACACCTTTCTTTTTCATTGATATTATATATTTAAAGCTTTTAAAATTTCCTCTTGCCTTACAGCTGTATCTGTATATCTGGCCATGTAACACTGAAAATACTTCAAGAGAAGCTTGAAGAATGGTGTCACCTGGAGTAATTGCAGAGTCAGGTATCTGGCATCAGTGTACAACTTGTGTGAGGAAAATGGAACCCTATTTTCAAAGATTATAATAGTATCTTGCAGTTTACCTGTGAAATTTTGGCCTAGATAAGTAAGTAATTCTGATAAAGATTAAAATCAGGTGTTTTCCATCTAAAATTGGATATTTCTCCAGCAATCTAGTGAGCTTTCTATCGCTTATGGTTCTAATCTCAAACCTAGACTGGGACTTCCGGCAGGTCTGTGTGTCATAATTTTTGAACACTTTTTCCATGAGACGTTCCAGGTGATTTATAAATGCCTTCTGCAATACCCAAAGAAACCTATTTCTTTGTTACTGCTAAGATTTTCATGCAAAGACCTAGAGAAAAGAATTCAGAATTATAATTTAGATAGCTCAGGGTCATAGAAGTTTTTGTAATCTCATTTAATGTAGTTCTCACATCTCATTAGAATATGGAAAAAAATAGTATTTGATGAAGCATTCAAAGTCCAGAAAAAATAATTATGGTGTCTGGAACATTTAGATCATGAAATAATGTATAATGAACTTATTTGGAAATAAGTTACTTTTATTTATTTGTTATATTGCTGCTGTTGCTGTTAGGCCCAAATGTAAATAAAGTGTTCATCCAGCAGTAGGGTAAAAGTGACAATTTGTTAAAAAATGTTATGTTGCTTTTTCTGTATATATACACACAAAATATATACACACATATATATACATATAAAATCACTGATGTGATTATTGATTTGTACCATTAAAATAACAAAATATGACACTCTTAAGTTTTAGAAGTATCTCATCAGTGACAAAATCTGTGGGAGCAAAAAGTAAAATTGCAGGATTGAATGAATGCAACAAAAATATCACAGGATACATGAATATTATATACCTATATTATATATATACATGAATATTATCCTCAAGTCAGTTTAGTCACAGTATCTTTTAAAAAATTTTAACTAGCTAACTTCCTGTAAGTAACTGAATTAGCTGAATGTCAATAAGTAAACATAGAGAAGACTCAGATGAACTGCCATCTTGTTGTGTTAAGAAAACTTGGCATGGCCAAATAAACACTTGACGCAGAAGGAGCCTCACTTGATCTCTCCCTTCCTTTCAGAGAAGATAGGAGGAAGATTTGGCCATGATCTTATCACACTAGAAACGTATTTTTTGATTTTTAAAGAAAAAAATTGGATCTTTTAACAGCTGAGTCAAATGAAAAATAAGCCATGTATGCTTAGTAATGAGCATGTTTCAAATTACTTCAACGGACTTCATATGCTTTCTCATACAAAAGACAATTTGAGATCCTCAGATGAGAAAATGAATCCTATCTACAGTTTGTCCAGAGAATTATTGTTATTGAGGAAACAATTTTTGTTTAGTAAATACATATTTATAGGATAATTGATGTCTCTGGTAAATAATATATGATATGTTAATATGATTAATTTCCACCATTCATTTCTAAATTAGCTAAATATGTATTTAACAAACTTACTTCTTAGAAGAGCTTAATCACCCATGGGCAAAAGGAAGATTAAAATTGAAACAACAGGATACATTTTGTTTTGTTGTCAAAACAAACCAAAACAAAATCCAATTCATAATTTTCCTTGCTAAAGGAACTGTCATTTTATGCCTGCACAGAAACAATGAAAAAATCCTTGGGCTCATCAAATGACAAAAGCTAAGAATCTGAACTATTATTTTCAAGGAAAATATAAAGATATAAGGAAGAATATGTCTCCTGGAATCAAACCATGAAGTATCTGAGAAAAGTCTAAAGCAGGGCCACCTGCCATTAACCCTTTTTTGTTACAGGGTATCCAAACAACTCTGTGAGTAGAACAATGTAGTTATCAGACCGAAATACTAATTACTATATTAATGTTTTATCATTGATTCATAAATTTAACTTGTAAAACAAAGCATTGATTGTTATACAGAAAGTGATTCAAGCTGCTTTCTCATAAAGCAAGAAACAGGTAATTTTTTTCTTTTGGAAGGAGGAAGTCAGTTCAATAGAAGCAAGGGTAAATTTCAGTGGCAGGAATAATGTCTTCTGGGAATATCATTTACACTTACGAAATTTGCTAGAAGATATACTAAGTCATCCTACAAAAATTATACTCCTCCTTAAATGTGATTTTAGGATGGAGCTGTTTGGAATGCAAAATTTATTTCATAAGAAAAATTAAGACCAGGAAAGAGTAAAGTCTGTGATTTTAAAACATTTACATTTTATTATACCATCAAATATTACCTGCCTCTTGGGTCACAGAAAATATGCCTGTATTTAATCACTAATATGCTTTGGATTACTTTCTGCCCTATTTAGTGATTATTGTGTTTACTTTGCATAATACAAAAGTAGTGTATTACATGATAGAGCCAGGCACCTCAGTGAAGAGAGTTAGAAATGAGAAACAACAAGCCAGTAAGCATGGTTTCTCAGAAAAGCAAAGGATTGAAATTTCTAAAGGTATGTGGATGGATAAGAAGAAGATGGACACTAGCTCTAGATAAATGTACACACTGCTTGAGCCTTACAAGTCTTAGACAGATTTCTAAGATCAGTGATGGACAAGTAAGTTGGACAACTAAAAATCAACAGAGTCCAGACAGGGAGAAATGCATTAAAAAACCTTTAAAGAAAGAAATGAAAAACTCTCCCTTGGAAAAGAATTTCTGAATCATCTAAAGGTGTTTTAGCCTTTATAGTTTTTAATTTTTTCTACTGTCCTTTCATGGAGTCATAATACATTTGAAATGCCTTCAGACAACCTCCCCCAAAAAGTTACTGTCAATATTGTGAACCAACAGCTCATGTGTTGGCCAAAATAGCAGCTACCCTGTAGTAACTTCCAGCACCCAGTAAACCCAGTTTAATCTAGCTTATGTAAAATGCAATATGCAATGAACTCACACATAAACCAGATCTGAATGTCTTCCTCTCTTGCTACCTGCAATCCTAATAAATTGATATTCCTTTTTGTAGAGGCTAGCCATGTTAGCCTATATATTAGCATTCAGGATGCCATTCCCCTCAGGGCAAAATATGGTGTGTGCAGATGGCATTCAAAAATGGTGTGTGTGGTTTCAGCTCTAGGTTGGGGATGGTGGTCATCACTCCCCCAGAAGTCGACTAGATCGTCCAGATGAAACAGACACCACTGTGGAGTAAAACCCCCTACATTTTAAAACTACTCTGTGGACTTCAGACTTGGAGTAGAATTTAATCTTGTGCTGCCACTCTCCAGGGTGGGGTTCATTTTTCCCTAAATTGCTTGTCAGATTTCAGATGTGGTCAGAGGAAAGTCACTGAGCAAATGATAAATCAAAGATTAGTCTTGTTACTGACCTGTTTCCTAACAACCTGGGAGAAGGTTGGACTTGATAATCTTAGAGGTCTTTTCCAACCTTAATGATTCTATGATTCTGTTCTATGATTCTATGAAGCATATGTGCATGCTGCCCACTTTAAAGAGTGTCAAGTGACTGATTTCCACTCCTGCAATTCAGGATCTGTGACCACCTCTGTTATTGACTGAGGTTTGGTAAACCCATGGGAAGATTTGCGACAATGTTGCATTGAGTGATTTTCTACATTCCTGTGATATACTTAGGGAAAAGAAAAATACTTTATACTCTTTCTTCAAATTCTTCCCTAAAATTCTCCCTGAATGTCATCTGGATGCCTGAGAAACACACAGTACCAGCTGGGTGTATTTGTTGTTATGCACTGGATCTGCCTGGCTATAGTGCAAACACGTGAACACCACTGCTCATATCTGTAATTCAAGTGCTCTGTTACCCATGTCCACCATGTCTCCACAATGTCTAGTTGGCATTAAATGGCAGCAATGGGTGTCAGCAAGACTTTGTGGTGACTGAAGTAACCTCACGCCATCCCAGTGCTGCCTCGGCTGCACTGAGTGCACAGGGGACTTTGGGCTGCAAAAGGGAACGAATTGTACTCTGTGCATTTCAGAGATATCTTGGCCCATCGATATCTATGCCACAGGGGATAAGCACGTTATGGACAGACTTTGAGAAATGGATGTGTTTTCAACAAACAGTGAAGTTGAAATGGGTTGTATTATGCCCATCACAGCTTTGCTGTGTTTACACAGTGGCAAGAGAAACTGAGATTTCAGTCTTCAGCTGGGGCTTTTCAGATTGAGAGAAACAGTAAAACCCAGATAAGATAATAAAATTGCAATTTATAGTCTCTGGTTTCAAATTACAAATTCCCTAAAATGAAGATTGCACTTTCTATGCTTCCTGACACACTGGCCTAACTCAAGGGTGAGTGGGTGAATTCTTTTTTTTTAACACAGTCCCTCCTAAAGCTCAGCATCAATGTCTCAAAGATTTTTCTTTGGTTTAGGTTTGTTTGAAATGTCTGTCGAATTATCAGGTTTTTTCTGCAACTGAAGAGTAAGAGAAAACAAAAAAAGCAACTTTAGAAAATGAAAAGCTTTCAATTTTTTCCTTGTATCTCAAACCCACCTCTACCTTTCCTTCAGATAAAATAAAACAAACTCTATTTTTCAGTTGCACCATATTGCCAGAAGTAACTAGTTCTGCAAACATTTTTGTAGTTGACCAAAGAAATACGTACTGACAAACTGCATTCCTAAGAGATTGCCTCAATATCACAGGAAGGTCTGTAGCAGAGTTGAAACAGAAGTGTAAAGTGCTGCCTGCAATTCCCACATTCCTGTTTTTATCAAAAAAAGGGAAAAAAACCCCAAACCACCAAGCTCTCATTCTCCTGGATATGAATAATTTGCTTGTTATTTTTGAAGCTCTTCTTATTTCAGCTGTTTTGGAGGCTTGAATGACTTTTTGTTAAATGAACTTTGCAGATTCAGGTCTGGGTTCTTTTTCCAAAGTACAGTTTCCTATTCTCTCAAGTAATACATTCAGATAAGATACAGCCTCTGAAAACTTTCACAATGTGATTGAAATATTTTTACTTATTAAAATTTTTGGCCTTGTGAGTTAAGGAAATGTTTGGTACAATTTTGTGTTATATATTTTACTTGATTTTAATTCTTGGAATACACAGCATTTTCTGCTTTGTTTTCTAGTTTTTCCAATAAATAGTAAAATATAAAGTTTAAATTTGCTTCAGCTTACTGCAGTACATCCCTCCCTCTTAAAAAAAAAAAAAGTCCAGCTATCAATAGCCAACACAATCAATCAGACTACTTGTGGTGTAAAGTATTACAATGACAGAATATAGTTCTTGGCAATTAAGTTGTGCCCATCTTCTGTGATTCTGAGTAAACTAAAAGGATCTGCTTTTATAATAGAGATAACATGAGCAGGCGATCTTCATGGATATGCATTTTTATATGTTTTCTGAAATTATTAATTTATTTCTATAGGCTTTCAGTCAATCTGGATACCCTGGAGTTTGGTTTGGTTTGGTTTTGATTTACTTTGATTAGTTTGTCATCACTAATTGAAAGTAGAAAGTTAGAAACAGGTTTCAGGGTGTTACAATCACATCCATGTTTTCTCCCTTTCATTGTGTTAATAAATGTGAATATGACTTATCCTTATGATTACAGACAGCAAAGACTGAACATCCCCTGGTTGCAGCCAAGGGAGGGACCATAAGCAGGGACTGGTTGCCCAATTGCTTCAGTAGAAAAGCCCAGGGAATGTGAACTCTTGAAGTGTCAGGAGGGCAGATAGGTGGAAGGTGCAATATTGGGTACCTGGCAGAGGAAAAATCACTGAGGTCATGATGGAAATGTTATCCTGAAACATCATGGGAAAACACTGTACTCTGTTGCTCAGGAATTTTGATTGTATCACTTGAGAATAATTAAACATGTTTGTGTTTAATTATAAACAAAACATAATAAAATAAAATCATAATTAAAAATAAATAAAATAAAATTATAAAATAAAGTAAAACAAAATAAAACAAAATATACTCAAAAACATTGTACTGGACAGAATATTATGACCATGAACAATTCTACAAGGAGCCTGCAAAGATGTGTTATGAGCCAATTACTTAAATAAACTTTTGCCAGTATGAGTTCGGAGAGAGGTTGTATGGGGCAACTTCATCCAACCTTTTGTCTATCCCCCAGCCCAACTCTGCTACCTAAAGGTATTCCCTGAGCTTGGGCCTCTGAGTGCTCATATTCCAGGACGGTCACAAGACAATATTTAGGTTATTTCTGATCTCATCACCAAGGGGACTTCACTGATTTGTAAGGAATCTGTTCTGTCTCTGGCATTTCAGCTTCCAGGTAATTTAACCCTTTCAGCAGGTGGGTTTTCTTGCCCTCCATGTCAGATCATTCCTCGGTCACACTCCTGAGCAGGTACAAATTTAAATTCCCCTTCGCCATGTAAATGCAACTGTAGGGTTTCCAGGCCACTGACAGAGGGAAACAAAGCTGTTTATGCTTTCTCATGTATTGAACACAAACTTCAGATGAGCCAGAATCTTAGGAGCTTCTACCCTTGCCAGAGAGCAGTGCAGAGACACTGGAAGTATTGCTGCATGTGTGGTCTCTCTTCACTGTCTACTGCATAAAAGCAAGAGTTACACCATGGCTCACCAAAGGGAGAAGGAAGAAGTATCCACTTCTCCAGGGGAGCACTCAAGGAGTGATGGCAGGGCTCTCTTCAGACGGACACGTATGGCCTGTTCATACCACTGTACAGACACACCAGGTAAAATATCTGATTCTCACTGGCAATGACTACAAAAACAGCTAAGTAGCCTTGCTTAGCCTCAAATATAGCAACAAAACCCCTGTTCAGACTCCAGAAAAAGAGCATTTTTTGAGCAGGGATTTGAGACATATTTCCACCTCAAAAAAAGGGATATAATGTTGGTAGAAACCTTTTTTTTACCTCATAAATGTGAGTATGGGTTCACTCATAAATGTGTGTGTGGGTTCACTCACAAACATGTGCCCACTCCAGAGAGCATTTTCACTTGCAACTCACCCCTGAACTTCCTCCTCCAATCAATCTGATGGAAAGCAGAGAAAGTGTATGGGTATGCCCAAATGACTCTCCTGTCAGATTAAAATGACAGGAACAGTTTAGTTTGATCCCAGGTGCTGAGCAGGTGGATCACAAATGAATCACTGCATTCATCTCCTTCACAGCTCAATAGCTCACTATGACTCCATACAAAGAGAAAATATCCCACAATTTCATGATGCTGTTTGAAATAGAAACATAATAGAAACCCTGTGGTCATGAGAAAAAATACTTGATGCCAATAATTAACTGGAACAGTACAAATCCCATAAACTAGGGATTCAATTATGATATCTAATGCCTTCCAATGTGACCCAGATTTGCTCTATACTCTTGAGGTATGGGAATAAGGGGCTTGATTGTCAGACTTGCTGACCATCTATTAAGAAGTGCTGAGTATTTGGTGTTTACTGACTACTGTGGGAATATATGTTAATACAGAAATCTATAGAATAGATTTCTGATGATGCCATATAATTTAACATAAGGTGGTTTCTATATCATACAGAACTTTAAGGATATCTCTTGAGTTCTGTCTCATTTTGTACTAAACAAAATAAAGTACTAGCACAAAGTTGGTTTGTGTGTGTGTGTGTGTGTGAGTGTGTGACAAGGATAAATGGAATAAAAACATTGTTAAAAACAATGAACACATTTAACTTCATTGAACTTCAGCATGTTTAGGCATTTGACTTCAGATCTCTCAGTCAATAATTTTTGTCAAAAGATGTAATTCCCTCTCTTTAAATTTAACTTTGTGTTTTGTAATTCCTGTATTAATTTTTTCTTAGCTATTCTTAAAAGAGAATTCCCGAATTGGTTGCTGGCTTTTGTTGTTTCTTTTAAAGTGTGTGGTTTTTATATATATTTGCTTTGCATGTGTTGCTACAAGTCCCTCCTAATGCCCTGCTTCCTTTCTTCTCTATGACTATTTTTAACTGCTCATGCTCTGAACTAGATTTTTATAAGTATAAAATAGTGATGTCCGTCTCTTTTTCTGGACTGAAAGCAGAGAGTTCTTTAGATTGATAAGTCAGTGAAACCGCTGAAACTTAGCTTGCTTGAAGCAGGAAGAAAACTTACTTTGGGTTGACCTTTGATTGACACAGGGGAAGGATCAAGTAGTTTTCAATACGATCATAATAAGACTTTTACAAGTGAAGAAATGGCTCAGACTGACATTTTGAAATATTTGTTGCTTCTTTGTCCTCTAGAGACAAGCCAGGATCTATGCTTATCCTATATAAATTCTGAGTGCTTTGCCTTTGACATCTGAGTGCTACTCTCATCTGAGTGATGAGGTTTTTTCAGATTTCTTTTTACTTTGCCTGTAAGTTAAGAAAAAACAGAACTTTTCAGCTGACTGCATTCGTTATATCAGCAAATATCAAAACACTAGGGCTTTTTTACTGCAACCTGTTAACCAATCTTTAAACACAAAATGGAACTGTGGCAGAATTAATTCTAGTTTTATGTTATATTGCACAGCAGCTATAAACAGGACTGTGTTAATGTTTATAGTCTGTTTTGTGGTGTATTTAAGTCCTTGTTAACATTACAGAATTTGTTATAGATGTGCACAGGAACTGCTGATTTAGTTATATAATAAAGTATAGGTTGTTGGAGGGCTGTTTTTGCTTTTTTTCACTGTTTTCTTCACCCTGCTAATAGTTTATAAGGTTGCCCCACAGGCTGAAATCTTCATGCAGCTGACCTACAGTCCTTTTTGTGAGCTGAGAGAAGTGAGAACTACAGGAACGTTTCACCAGTGGACAGCGACCAGGGCTCCCAGAGGCTCAATTTTGGGATGGCATTCAAACCAGCAAGCCGTCAGCTATGACTTGGTGATGTCAAACTTATGGAGCACCTCATTGCATCCTCTAAAGCTAACAGGGCTCTGGCATGACTCAGCTGCCTTGTTCCTGGCACCACTGGTGTGGGTGACAGCCACAGGAGCTGTCACTGAGTGACTGCTTCATCATGCACGCAGGAGTGCCAGCATTGCTCCTGTGGAGTGAGCAGAGGCATTGCAGGGAAAATATCCATGTCTGCCAGGAATGATCGTTTCAGTGATGACATGAGGAAGACCTCCTCTAGAAAGCATAATCTGCAGCCTAGTCTGGCAGCTGGGAGACGTGAAATTTACTCTGGTGCAGAGTAAACAGGTATTTCCCCAAGCTGAAAGAAAGATGCTATAATCCCTGCTTACCCTCTGTTCCTCACCAGTATTCACCCTGCTCATAAAATATTAGCCTCTTCTTACTCAATAGAAAATTATTACTCACTTCCAAGCATGTGTCTTGTCTGCTTCCTCCCTTTCCCCCCATATCTTCATTGCTGCCTTCTTAGAGAGATACACTTAGAGCAGTGTGGCCTGACAGTCATCTCTGAGTGAGCGGTAACCAGTTTAGAGCTCATCTATGAAAGGAAGTTACCACTTACAGTCATAAGGGCAGTTTTTATGAAGGCTGAAAGTTTTCTGCATTTCAGAAAGAATTCTAATGTTATTTAAAAGTTTTCAGTTTTTCTTCTAGTTATCTGATAGGTAAACCCCGAAGGAAAAAAAAAAACAAAACTAAACTATGGTTTTTCATGATATTTAATTTAAAATATGATTTTAGATTAAAATAGTTTTGTTGTTCTTTGTTATAGTATTTTTATGAAAAAAAGGTGGAAAGAGAAGGGTGAAGGAGTCAGGCAAAAATGGAAGGAAATGCAGCTGTATTTATATACCAAAAGATGTGGAGACTTCAGGTCATAAGAAGTGTTTTTCACGTTGTTTCAAGAAATTGCAATTTTGAAAATAGATGTTCAGTGGAGAAAATAAACAGGTATTCATTGTTATACCAAGAACTTTGATGAACTTCTATATTAACTATTATCTTAAAGCTTTCTCTGATCTACAATAACAAATAGGTGTAACATCTTTTTAAGCTAGATATGTAGGCCCAGTTCCCAAATTAGAAGAAAGACTGTAGGCAGATGACTAGTTTGAATGACTTCAAATTTCAAAATTATTTATCTGAATTATTCACTGCAGACTCAATGACTAGAGAGGCAAATTGATATCAACTTCTCTAGAAAAGAAAAGGTGACAAACTCATAATAGCTTTCAGTCAGAGATAATAGTTTTGCTGTGTTTTTCATAGCCTTCAAACACAGTTCACAATTCTTACTTTACTCATTTCTCGTAAGGCTATATCCCTCAGACAACATAATTCAAGTAGAAGTAGGTCTGAGACCAGAAAGGGAAAAAGAAACTAAGAGAAGGGAAAGCAAGGAAACCTAGCACTTACCAGATTCAATAAAATGTTGACAGATAAGTAGTTCCAGGTCTTGTGGGGTTGGGTATTAACTGGTATGGTATAGTTTTGTTTGGTTTTTTTACTTTATCTGATGGACTGCTCCAATAAGACAAAAAAACCCCCAGCCAACTAAACAAAACACACTGTTATAAAAGGAAAAAAGTTTAAATTAATTAAAAGAAAGATAAAGAGTCTGGTTTGCAGACAAAACAATGGAGAGTTTGCATCTTTCTGAGCAATACAATAGGCACAAAGGTGAAATTTATCCATGACCAAGTTCAAGCAATACTTTTAACCCTGTATTCATATCAGCTGGTTTCAAGAACCACTCTTTTCCTAGCTAATAGAGGACAGCAAAAGATTAGAAAGAAAGGACATAGTCCACACCTTCCAAGATGCCTTGTTTCTTGCCCTTAATGGCATATTGAATTGAACATGAGGATGACTTCTTTGGCACAACTCATTAATAGCTGAATACATTAATTTTGCCTCCAAAAGACTGTTCCCTTTATCATTCAATCTTTCATGGATAGACTTCCTATCTGTGAGTTAGAACATTCATTCAAGTCACCATTTCTTTTTGTAGGTGGTGGCTTACAGTCAACGAGAACAGAGCTTAACTGCTAAGTGAGAAATTTTTGTAAATCTTAATTATTTTTTTTTTCTGGAAGACAGAGGTTGGAAGTGTGAGTTTATTCTGAATACCTAATCATAACTACTAGTGTAACTTGCATGTTATGGGTCAACATATTATTGTAGAAATGGATTTTTACTCCACAGTCATATTAGGTCTGTGCTATGGGCTGGTGAACAACAGAATTATAACTGAGGGTAGAATGTAATAAGCTGGAAATAGGGCCCTGGGAGGCAGAAGAAGCTGAAAGACAAGCATAGTACAACGAGAGCAAAGCAAAGGCCCACAGCCTTGCACACTCAGTGAACAAAAGTGGGCCAAGTTAATCTTCCCTAGGGAGCAAAAGGACAGGGCTATTGCAGAAAGCAACCCAATACAACTGTAGAAAGATCTTGGAATATATCAGAAACTGCTCCACTGCCCCCCCCCCTTTCCTTTCACCTATATGATTGCGAACTCCCAGTACCTAAAGGGGGCTACAAGAAAGCTGGAGAGGGAATTTTTAAAAGGGCATGTAGTGACAGGACAGAGAGGAATGGCTTCAAACTGAAAGAGAGTAGCTTTAGATTAGATATCAGGAAGAAATTCTTTACTGTGAGGGTGGTGAGGCACTGAAACCAGTTTCCCAGAGAAGCTGTGGATGCCACATGTGTTCAAGGCTAGTTTGGGTGGAGCTCTGAACAACCTGGACTAGTGAAAGGTGTCTCTGCCCATGGCAGGGGGGTTGACGCTAGATCATCTTTAAGGTCCCTTCCAACCCAAGCCTTTCTATGATTCTATACTGAGAATGCTACTTGACTTATTGAATGAAGATATCTGAATTGCAGTTCTCTGCATATTATCAAGTCACCTGTGGCCCCTTTGCAGGTCTCAGATTCAGTCAGCAGAGTCTAGAGTAGACTTCATTTCAGCCAAATGCAGAGATCCCTACTGTTCAAATAAACAGCTCAGAGTGGGCTTTGCTCACTCTATAAATAGTGTAATGAGTCTCAGCAGATTTATACCTGAAAGTTAGCCAATTAAAATTAAGTGAAGCCACTGTTACCCAAAATGACCAACTGGGAATGTGTCACAAAATGTTGTATTCTGCGTAATATCATTCTACATGTTGCAAAACCAAACCTGGATGCTCTTCCATTGCTTTTTAACCCTTTGTTTAGATTGAAGGTGAAGTAAGCACAATTACTTTCTATAGCCAGCTCCAGCTTTGAGGAGAACATCCTTAAACCTCTTTTTTTAAAAAAACCTCAGGACTCCTTTGAATTTTTATGACTTATAATAGATTTCTTTGGGCACTAATTTTGCCACAGAAGAGGTTGGTATATTGTGTGCTTCTGTCTCTGGAAACTTTCTCTCAGCTGTTGCCAATAACAAAATGCCTCCTATGGCAGGGCCAGGGCCAGGGCCAGTATCAGGGCAGGAAACACAAAGCTATGCAAACTCCACATCAGAACTTCATACAGACATCTTACTGGAATAATTATTGTCTAATTTCCACCACTAGAGTGACAGAAAGAATTGTGTCATCTACATTACAAAGCAGTACAGTGTCAATTTTCCTACCTTATTCCTATGGGAAAAGTGATAAACAAAGCCTGCTTAGCTTTGTTCACTTCATGACACACTGCCTGCAGTGGTATTAAACCTATTCTCTGGTGATATTTAAATGCTATCTAGTTTTGATTTTACTTAGATTTTACTATTTTTACTTATTTTACAGTTGAATTTTTTGGATCTGAGACAGCATCTCTATTTAAAATGTCATACCCCTAGTAATTACCTGTGTTTTATGTTACCTCAAGGATAAAGAATACTTTCTTTTAAGCAATACATAATTATATATTACTTACAATGATTGACAGTTTGTTGAGTGGAAGATCATGAAACAGTACCCTGAATATAATAACAAAGCAAGTCCCACCAAATCTCACGGTGTCAGGAGCTGTCACACAGATTAGTAAATTTGTATTATAATCATAAAGGCCTACCAAAATGATTTAAGCAATAGTAGAAGAAAACACACTCTTCACTTGCAGTGTAGAAACAACTTGATCATCATAATTGTGGAAAAGGCAGTAAGATATCACAAGGGAAAATAATCTGAAGACACTTCAGAATTCTTCTACTCATTTGTTGGACTTTTAATGTTATTTGATATGATCTCTAAGTCAGAGCAGTTCTATAAAATGAAATAAAACTGTGCATACATCAAACCTTTAAGGAAGACAACTTTTTTCAGAACTTCTTCAAAGAGGACAACTTTGACCGCACAGCAGCTACAGATGTATGACTGCACCTTTTCTCCTCAGGAGTGTGCACACAGGGAATAGGATGGCCTACTGAGCTAGCAGCCGTGATCAGATTAGGTGACTGAGATCCCTTTTCTCTATTAAGTGCAAAGGTCCTCCCAAACTGTCTAGCTTTGGGATAGTTTGTTGTGGTGAAGAACTCCTCTCATCCCAACCCCACCCCCCTTCCTCCCCACCTCATATTCACAACGATAGACTGCTGAAGGGAAAAAAATATTCTGGCCAATAATATTCTGTGATAATATTGAAAGGTTGGATGCCAAGAAAGGATGCCAAGATGAGAGTAATTTAAAGATCTTAGGGGTTTAGCTCACATATACCAGGTTGGAATTATTTTTATTATTCCTGTACAAAAACAATCAGAGAGTGATAGACATGTTGTAATTTGACCAAAATAACAGATAAGATTAGATATCACTTCATAAAAACATGTAACAAAAGACATGCAAAATGGACATTTTCAATCCTTTGTTAAGGAAGCTTCCCGGTCTGACCATTCACGAGACTCTCTCTGGCAGTCACATCCCAAATGCCAGAGACTTTTAACTGCTGAGACCAAAGCCCCTTCAGAGTGGGAGGCTCCAGTGGGTGATCACAGAATTTTCTGACTTGGATGGGACCCACAAGGATCAAGTCCAACTCATAAGTGAATGACCCCTACAGGGATCAAACCGACAGCACTGCCATTATTACCACCATGCTGGAACCAACTGAGCCAGCCTGACTCCCCACACACTCTCTCACACAGTCAGACCAAGTTTCCTTATAGATTCAACCCTGGGTTTCCTGTAGCAGAGTCTTAGGTGCCTAGTTCCATAAATCAATTTATTCACGGCACACTAACACAGAAACAGCTCAAGCTGGTGCCTCCTAGGAGGACCCCAAAAAGGGAACCTCTGAACTTTTATATCCTCACAGTCTATCTGTGCACAGGTCTCATTTTTCCTCCTGGCCCTCTGCTTCTGCTGAGTCTCCCAGTGTCCATCCACCTGGCTGATGCCCCTAGTCTTTGCGGCCTTTGTTACCCAAAAGGTTGGCAGTTCACTGTGTCTTGTCCCAGGCTCCCACCTGGAGCATAATTTACGTCTCAGTCTGTAGCTTGCAAAACGAGCTACCTGCACCAATTTATTCCTCCACACCTTGCACAACAATAGTGTTCAGCAAGCATGGTTGTGTCTTCAAATTAAGAGAACAGTCCACCAAAATTAACAGATCTCTTTTGTCTGATTTGCATGCAGAACAGCTATTCCATTTAATGCAACTCACTCACACAGAACTGTAGAAAATGAAAAATTAAATCAACCCCCTTGACAAGCCTAGAGAATTAAAACTAAAAGCTGGTAATATAAAAACAATACTATCATAAACTTTAAATTAATATTTTATAGACAAAAATATAGTACTGGAAACCAAAGCTAGAAAAACATCCAGTGAAAATGCTTTTGACTTTTCTGAATTTTGAATTTAGAATGAATTTTTTTTACCCATTGGAACCTGACAGTTTTGATAGCACTAGCACGTGGTAGAAAAGAAATTCAACCATGCTTTTGGCAACGATTCAGTTTGCCAGACAAAGAAAGTGTTTTGGCCGTGGTCAGCCTTAGAGCTGACCTCCTGCAAAAACCCTCCTTCATACTTTCATATATTTGAAACATTTGGAAGGGAATAAACGCTCTTGTTAGTCAGTTCCGTACTCTTTTTTTTTCATTTTTATGATTATTACATAGTACAGTGATTGAAAAACATTTTTTTCATGTGTGATTGTGTTACCCATAATCAGCTAAACTATAAGCAGTGAACAATAGCATCTATCTCTTATAGTCTCCAAGAGCTTTAACTAATGCGAAGGATACCAGTGTGAGAGGGAAACCTGTTCTCTAAAGAGCTGGAGGGGGGAATCCTTTGCAATGGAAATCTTTGCTGATATGAGGGCTCAGCTATCTATACACAGACGTAGTGGAGCACCAGGGAGTAGTTGCACACTACACAGATCACGGCAGTAAAACACCTCCACCTCTCCTCCACACTGTTGGTAGACACACTGGAGAAAAGATCTAACACATAATCCACTTTCTGGAACTGCTCTACTGTGGCTTGGGGCTGGTGAGAGTGGCCAACAGCAGAGGTAGGTCACTGCATGAGGGTGTCATGTTGAAATCACTACAGAAAAATGGAAAGGTAAAATATCAATTGCAGTATTCCTCTTCAGCTAGTAATGAACAATACCGACTGAGGACATATTGTCTGTGATCATTTGCACAAATGTACTTCCTACCAAGCACATGTACACTACTGCTTGAGTGAAATAATTTTTATCACTTATAAAAGATGAACTAATTGTTGCTATGGTAGTATGTAGAATCGGAAAACACTAGAGGCTGAAGCTATTAGAATTGAGATTAGTGTACCGGTTTCGGCTGGGGTAGAGTTAATTTTCTTCACAGTATATGGCATGGGCCTGTGTTTTGGATTTGTGCTGGGAACATTGTTGGTAATTCCTGGATTTCTTCATTAATGCTGAGCAGCGCTTATGAAGAGTCAAGACCTTTTCTGCTTCTCACCCCACCCCTCCAGCGAGGGAGTTGGGAGGGGACACAGCTGGGACAGCTGACCCCCACTGACCAGAGGGAAATTCCATACTGTATGGCATCATGCTCAGTGTGTAAAATGTGAGAAGAAGAAGGAAGGGATGGGATATTTGGAGTGATGGCATTTGTCTTCCCAAATCACTGTTACACATGAGGGAGCTGCTTTCCTGGGGATGGGTGAACATCCACCTGCCCATGGGAAGTAGTGAATTAATTCCATGTTTTTCTTTGCTTTCATGTGTAGCTTTTGCTTTAGAGTGTCTTTATCTGAACATGCCTTCCCTCTTATGATTCTCTCCCCATCCCACTGTGAATGAGTGGCTTGCAGGACTTAGTTGCTAGCTGGGATTAAACCACAACAATCAGTCTGAGTTCTTTAAATTTAAGTCAATTTTTTTAACCATGATATGGGAAAAGAGAAAGATTAGTGTGTACTGTAAAAATCTCCACAGAGGCTGAAGCCATCAAAAACTTTTTTAATATCTAGTTTGTGAACAGCGTTGTATCACAGTATCACAGTCCTTTCAACGTAGATATTTCAGGTAAAATATTACTGCAGATTTTTAATGATTTTCCTGTAAGGAGTGAAAGGCCTGATTTTTTTAATCACGGTGGAATTTCCATTTGAAACAAGAGCATCTGTGTACATAGGAAAAATCTTACTTTACCTTGCAACTGAATACAAAATAAACCATTTAAAAATAATATAATACAGCTGATTGTGAGTCTTTATTTATTGCAAATTATAGATCTTTCAAATATGGATAGGCCTTACCCTGATACAAAACAAATGGAAAAGCAAGATTAGGGCAATAGCGATAGTCTTCCGGTCACACCAGTCATATGGATCATTTGACTGTGCTCAGCCCTCTAATATTTCTAAGTCAGCTACATATGTTTTAAATCTACCATTGCAATTATTTTTAAATCAATTACATCAGTTTTAAATCTACTGTCACAAATCACATGATTTCTTGGGAGCTTCGCAAATCACCTTGATCTGGCTGCCTAGCATTTGTCACATTTTCAGCTCATGATTTTAACCAAATAAAAAGTTTTGCATGCCTTTCCTACTTTTCATCAATCCTCCATCATCATTAGAGGCAATTCAAATGAAAATACCATCCTATTTTTCAGGACATTTGATAGTTATATACTTCTCTTCATCTTTCTCCCCATGAAGGTTGCCTTACAAGTGAATAGGATGTTATTGTTTCCTATCGCTTTACTGAAATAGCACTTGGTAGTTATCATTTCCACAAGATGACTTTCCTGATAATCTGCAAATATTAGTATTCAAAGCATCTTTCACTTTTGTCCTCACTGAATATCCATGTACACAGGCCAAAAGCCAGTGAGTAATGCTCAAATTGCATGGTGGATCAGTTATGTTCTGCACTTCTTGTGATATTTCTCAAAATGGTTTCATGGGCCTAAAAGATCCTGGAGACAGGATATGTGATTTCCAATAGTGTTAGAATATGTTACAAAAACATTTTGAAATCCATTAATTTTTTCTTTGACATGAAAAAAGCTACATAGCTGACTTTTGGGTTAAAAACATCTAATGATGTTCTACAAATTCTAACCATTACTAACCCAAATTATTAGTATTTCAGATTTACAGTGTATGCCCCAATTCAACAAGATAATTAAACATATGAATAGTTTTAAACATTTAAGCAGTTTATGCTGAACAGATTAAAATCACTTGGTGGTATTGGAATGCTTAAATATCTTTATGAATTGGAATCTAAATTTACTGCTTAAGTATATATGTCTTTTTGTAGAAATGCCCATCTTTTAAAACTGAATTTTTGAATGTTAAATACTGGTTTGTGACTGATTTGGTACTTGTGTTTGGAAAAAATACTCAAGCTCATGCTTCTCACACAGTGCAATTGTGTTCAAAATACTGCAGTTATTTTATTTTAAAATTGCATCAGTGATATAAATACTAAGATTTTAAATTGCTAAAGATAGTCTTCACAGGTAAAACTGAATAGATTAGACCATTTATTTGAATACATAGTTTGCTTTTTACTTCCTGATCACATGCTCTGCCATGATATCTTTTAATCAGCAAATGTAAAGAATAATCAAGGAAATATGTATGTGATGGAGCAAGCAAAAAAGCAACAGGATATTTTTCACACTGGAGTGTGGTGCAAGACCAAAAAAGATGTTTAGTAGGAATGTGCTCTGGTGGTTTCTCCTCATTGCCTACTAGCAATAAAACTCAAGAATCTGGAATAATATATGAAGCAAATTTTGTCTTCTGCTGAAACATTCAGAATTATAAATATTCTGTGTTTTTGTTCACTCATGACCAACTGAAGAAAAAACTAATGTGAGTAAATGTGCATGTTAATTATTTAGGGTTGTGGTTTATATAAAAGTGATACCAATAGTACAATCATATTTGGTCAGGATACTAAGGAATATCAGTGCCCATTGTTACATTTCCGTATGAATTGTCTTAAGTGCAATAAGTTGAATGGCTAAGTTTTCTTGTCTTTTTAAACAAAAATATTTACTGTAATCCAACTTTAGATGTAATAATAATTTGATATCCATTAATTTAACTAATTCTACTATAATTCATTTTGTATGAAAATTTTGGAGAAAAAGTTTCTCTTATCCCCGTGCTTTGTGTCATTCTTTACAACACCTTGACACAACAATAACCAATTCTGCAATTGGAATTTAGTAACTTCCTAAGAATTAATTTTTTATATCCCATGAAACATAGGAGAATATTGGCAATTCTAGTTCACAATGGGATTAGATAATTTTTGTATATTTTTTAATAATTTTAATTTTTCAGTGACCCATTCCTTAAAATAAACAAAAATCTACCAACAAAACAAACCAAGAGAAGAAAGAAAAATAAAAAAAAAAGAAAAAGAGGAATGAAGAACCCCCATTCTCATGGAATATATCTTTTTAGAGATACAAACAGAAATTTCAGCTTAGTATTGAAAACTATTTCCCAGTGACATTTCTTGTCAAAACTGATGTTTTTCTACAAACAGAGAAACTAAACAGAAGTTTTGATTGATAGGAAATTGCCAACTACATGTAACTACAGTACTTCTACTGAAGCAGTAAACATAAAGGAATTACATACCTCATTTTGAGATCAAAAGTGTTTCATACTCAAATACATCATATACCATTGTCAAATGGTGCTTTGGAAATAAACATTTGACTGGCAAACTGAAAATTTATGGTGCTTTTTTTTCCCTCTCATCTGCACTACTTCTCATGTATGAATTTGGCTATTGTATGGTCAGAAATACATGCTTTCCTTTGGTGCTGTCCTTGAGCTGTGAAATTATGGATGGCTGGAGAAGAACAGCAAAATTGAGCTAGAAGTAATGCAAAAGACACAAAAAACCCTCATAGGTGTTTGGAAAATAGGAGTTCTGTGATGCTCATGAAAAGATAACGCACAAGAGGATAGTAAATAGTAAAGCACTTTTCAAGTGCATTAGAGGTATCAAACTTCATTTTAACAGGTATAAGCTGAAGTAGAACAGTGGCAAGACAGGCTCATAGTTCATGTATTTGAAGAGAACAAATGTCAGGCTATCAAAACACAACGCAAGCAAGGTGAAAATGGTAACTGCTTGCAGTATCATTGACTATGAAAACTTGCATAAACTGCCAAATCCTGAGGCAAATTGTAGCGAACTAAACTGTAGATTTAATGTTCAGTTGTCTGTCACCTAGTAAAAATCACAGAATCTTAAGTAGTTATTTCTGGATAAATCAAGTCCTTGAAAATAAGACCTAAGTCTACAAACCCTTCATATTTGCATTAGGAACATTTTTTCTGCTAAGAAAACAGGGATTTTTCTGCATGTCACTGGGTGAGTTTCTACCTGTTCAGGCTGCAGAGATAACTCACCCAATTTGTTTTCTTATATAGACTAAAATGAGAAGTGAGGATGTGGAGAGCTGCGGAGAGGGGTGGGAGAGATGGTGTGTTCTGAATATGCAGGAATTAAAAAAAATTAAGAATGGCTATGCTAAATCAGACCTAAAATCCATTTAGACCAGTATCTCCAACTGTTATCTAAGGAAAAACAGAATAGGACAAGCTTATATCAATATTCCTCTATTCTGTTGTCCCAGTCCCCAAGGGTTCGTAGCTCAAACACAGATTACGTAATTTGCAGTGAAGAAAGTAGAAGAAAAAATTGAAATATCATTTTAGTTTTATGAGAAAAATGACAGTAACAATTATTTTTTACAGCCAAAAACTGGTTTTCTGAGTGTTTTTCTGCTGAAGAAACAATTCTTTTCAAAGTTCTTCTCAGGACAATATTTTGTGCTGTCTTTAATGTCAGTATTTGCTTAAATGATGAATAAATAGAGAAAACTATTTTTTATTTACAGAGAATATGTAAGACACATATTCACATAAGTAACTCAAGAATTTTCACCTCAAGAAAAAGGAAAATATTAAAAAGACAAAAAAAAAAGAAAAATAAGTAAATTATCATCAATATTTTGCTAGACTTGGGATATAACATACAACAGTTTTGTATCTACTGCTTTTTTGAATTCATACCTGTGTCACTGAAGTGGTTACACTTTTTTTCTCTTGTATGAAACAGTCCCTCATGATATATATAAGAATGAGAAAAAGGTACTGCTTGTATTTTTTATTTATTTATTAGAATCATGAAATCATAAACACCCCCCTGTCATGGCTCAAAGCACAATCCGACCTGTCCTGGAAGACTTCCAGGGATGGAACATCCACAACTTCTCTGGGCAACCTGTTCCAGTGCCTCACCACCCTTACAATAATTTCTTCCTGCTATCTAACCTAAAACTACACTCATTCAGTTCAAAGCCTTTACCCCTGTCCTATCGCTACAGGCACTTGTAAAAAGTCCCTCTCTAGCTTGACCTGCTGGACACACTTCTTTTTATACAGCCCAGGACACAGTTGGCTTTCTGGGCTGCAGATTACAATCCTGTTATTTCTCTATTATACCCAAGAGCCAGCAGATATATGGCACATTGCTTTCTATGGTTTGTTTTCTGAAAGAACCTTGATGCTCTTCTATTGTATTTCCTTTCCTTCTTGTAAATGATTCAGTAAAATTATTAAGTATTTCTTTTCTAAAAGAGGATGTACTGGTCAGGATTTTTTTAAATAAAAATGTCTGGTATGTAGATATCATTGATTTTAGCATGTTCTGAAGATTCTAAGGCAAGAGTATATAGAGAGAGGTTAATGTAATTTCCTTGCTTTTCTTTACTCTTAGCTAATCTAAGTTGTAGAAATGCAAGCTGATTAACCAAATTATTCATTGGGACAATACTTTTTTTGCCTTCAATAGTGTGCATAGGAAGCAGTAAAGCAAGCAAACACTTGTATAATTTTATATAGCCTGATAGACTAAAAGAAAACTCTCTTGGCAGCAGGTGGTGGATGCAACGAGGATATAGCAATGAACATAAAGAGAATTGGTGAGCAACAATTAGTAAGAAAAGTACATTGTTTCCCCATTTGGTACTTTGTAACTTATACAACCACATCTAGGGAAGTCATTATCATACCAACCATCACATGCTTCTTTCCTGAAAATGAAAGAAAGATATCTGAAATCTTGCACAAAAAGATTTTTTTCCCCCCCACCAGAATGTAGATATTAAAAAACAAATATGTGTATGTATATTCTGGGATGAAGTTATATTGCACAGATGATGAAATGTTGAGGAAAATATATTTTCATTTTCCTGTTTAGGAGCATGATTCTGTGATATACGTATGTAAAACAGTCTCATTAAGTAATTAAATAGACAGAATATTTGATGAGAAAACCTAGTTAGTTGTGGTCTAGATCCAGAAACTGAGAGTTGGGCATAATTGTGCTAAATTTTGCAGTATAATGGACAGAGTACCTTCAGTACAATATAATATTTCCAGGTTGTGTTATCAGACTCTGATCCTAGCAAGAGCCCTGAATCTTCCAGTTTTCCAGGTTTTAGCTCTCCTGGTGTTTGCAAAGACATGATCATTGTCTGTGCACCTCTGTTTATAAGGATTTTCCGTGCTATGCATAAACATGGTGGGATTGTCTTAACTTACAAGTACCTTCAATATAAAATAAGCAAGACAAGACAATACAACTGATCCTTGGTTTACTTTATGGAGTAATTAGGTAAGGCATACTCCACAGTCACATGTTAAAGTTAGCATGATACTTGAACATAAGCCACCCCCATCCATATTAATTGCAAAGCTGAGATCAGTTTTGTATCAGTCTTCAGCCTCTGCCTTGTCTCACTTTTTTAATGATCCTGATTTCTTATGGTGACATGCCTAGTTACATTTAGACACAGGACACCTATAACCACTCATCTGAAGTTTAAATGGGTGAAAAATGCACATAGAGGAACTGTAAGGTGTAAATTAGTTATGGTACAATGCCTTAACTTATATCCCTGAATTTCCACAACACGTAGTTCCTAGACATAAGGAATGGGTGTAAGAAACTTTAAAGCTTAATTAAGCTCAAGTAAGTACATAATTGTCTGTTTTATCCATAAGCAACAAATTGTCCCTGATGGCCAAAAGTCAGTTTGCTACATTACTGTATTTGACAAACCAGTATAAAGGACAACAAGTGAGTGAGGGAGTGAGTGTGTGGCGTAATCAAGTAGGGTAGAAACACTGAACTTGTTAATTCTTAAATAGAATCCAGTATCCAGATCTGCTACAGGTTGTCATTTATCCATTCTCATCTATGACAGCTACTCGAATATTTTAGCAAGTAATTTCTATTTATCACAAGTTCCTACCCTAGACAGAAACATGCACTTTTCTTCAAAAGACAGTAAGAAGCACAAAAGTAATCCAGACATTTTGCCTGTATATACTGATCTCATGACTTCTATGTCATACTCCTTGTCAGCTAATGCAGAAGAGCAATGTGATTCTGCTTACAGGTTCCTATTTAATAACACCTCATTTAAGAAAAGAAAAGAAATGGCTATGTAGGAGGACTAGTAAAATTGCTAGTGAAATTGTTTTGCTGTAAAAGAAGACTAGTAAAACAGTGAAGTAAGAAAATATGTGTAATATTCCATCTACTCTTTTACTATTTCGTTGTAGTCTTGTATATGAGTAGAAGCATTAGAAGGAAACTAGAAGCAGGGCCTGAGGTACCTGAAGTGCATGTCCATTTCCTCTACAACAGAACACATTTGTATTCCACAGAATTTTTCAGTAGACTCCTTTCCCAACACAACCTTAATTGTATTTTCACTCTGACATTAACCATAGCAGAGACTGTTCCTGTTTTCGATGTCAATGGACTCTTCATAGATTTTGATAGTTGTGTGCATGATGGTGTAGAACTCATTCCATCATTTGTCAGTTCATCTCTTTTCTTGGGCATGGGTTATGCACTCCAGGATATTAAGCCAGGGTGCTTCACCTGTACTCAATATTTATTGGACAAGTATTCCCACTAAAATCTAGTGATCAAGTCTTCTGTTCAGTTTAAGACAGTTAACCTGTTATCTAGATGTGAAGGAAAATAAGGTTGCTTGCTTTGCCTTTCTTGGTCCACTGTCATGGTACCTCCTTATAGGTCTGTAAGAAATTCTTGTGCTCTTGTAAATGCATGTTTTCCTTAAAGGTTAAATGCCCCTTTTCCTGACAGATTTTCTATAAGTCTAGTGTTACAGTGGCTTAATAGTTCTAGTTCAGCTTTGCAACAAGGAAAGCTTAGACAGGTGTCTCAAGAGAAAAAATCCTCTAAAAATACGCTTGCAGAAATGTTGTACTAAGTGTTGAAAATTGGTTAAATTACTTGCAGTAGGTGGGGGTACATAATTCTGTTTTCTTCTTTTCCAAATCCTATGACTCATGTCACCTTCATAAAAGTTATTTTTGCTTTGGGAACCACTACAGTTCATCTTTACTTCTTCCAGCACTTCATAAGCACTTAGTAGTAAATCATCTGGACCCAACTCCCTGATCTCATGTATTGGTTCATCAACCTCTTTCTTTGCCATGTTAAATCATTTGTAAAGTTAAATAAAGAAAATGAGGGAAATTATTGTGAATTCATGAACACATGAATTAACTCCAAGAATATAATTCAGCTGGCAAAGGTGAGTGATATATATTTATTTTAAATTGTTTTTGTCAGAATATTCTATTAAATTAAATACAAAAGTTACAATTTAATGACATTATTTAATTCTGTCTATTTAAATGGCTTGATTCATTACTTATTTAAAGCAGAGATTATCTAGCTTGAAATGAATGTGCAATTAAATCTATCTCTAAGTTGATTTGTATTATGCACTGCAAAATTCATGGCTTACTAGATACCTCGTTTGTTATTTTCAATGGGCTGCAACCAGGTGTGTCAGGAAATTGTAACAAACTCATACAATGAGGTTGCTCCCTCACCTTCCAAAACCTCACTGGATGCAATACTTACCCTCTGGCATAGCATTTTCCAGATTTGGAGCCATTCCTATCAAGAAACTGGGGAACCTGCTGGCAGAGTTTGGCCCATTGTCTTTGCACTTCCTACTTGTTACCTCTTAAGTATGTAAGAGGTAAATATGTTGCCTCTTAAGTAAGTTGCCTGTGGCTTTTGTTTCACAAATATGCATTCATCCAATATGTGAAGGGTGAGGGGAACACTCAGACCATCATTTTTAGTCTTCAATTTTCCCATTAGGATGTATACTCAGAAAGAAAATTAAATTGGTGCTGCGCTGATGATTTATTGCAGGAAGGAACACAATTTACACAGAGAAAAGTGAGATTTTAATTTCACACAGTTCACTAGCAGCATATTCATATGTTCTGCCTATAGGTATGGCAGTAAAGATGACAGTGTGGTTTTGTTTTCTAATAAGAGGAAAACATAAAGGTTATTCTCACTTTTAATATATTACTCTAATGTATTTTCTGTACAATAAAAAGGAGTTTTCTAATCAATTTGTATTATTATATTAAAGAAATTTACACTTTTAAAATATTTGAAGCTGCTTGCATATGACACTGACATATATCTAACCATATCTTAAAATATCCTGGCATACAATGGTGCATTTACAGTAATAGTTAAAAATGTTTATTTTGCATTTCTAAATAACATAAATAATTTTCCAAAGTCAACTAAATGCTGTTGCTTGCAACCAACCCTTTGACCTGTCAAGTTAAGAACTCCTGCTGTTCGTACTAATGTGTTTTGCATTATTATCTCGGTTCAGATGATGTTGATTTGTGAGTCAAAATGTTAATTAATTAAATAAACAATATACATCGTTGACTTGTATTAGACTTGTGTTATTTCTGTGTCATGCTGCCACACATTTATTTAATCTCTGGGTTAAAAATACAGTCTTCTCTTTAGGATGGGACAGAAACATGTTGATGGACGGAACTATCTAGGAGATATGGAATGTCTAAATGCACTGTTACAGTTTAAATGCAACCAAATTATGGTTGATATTTACTTTTTTTGTGTTCTATACTTAGCAATTTGGAGTTAATTTTACCAGATAGAACATGATAGCATATGCTATTTCATGTGGGATACTGTGTTTTTTTCCAGAGTCTATTTTACTTCCGATTCCAGGCACTTAGATTTATCCCCTATACAAAGGGAAGAGAAGAGTACTTGCATAGTTAGTAAGCCTTTGTTAGTTCACATTTTCAGGAAAGAAAGCATCTGGAATTACATATAATGATTTCTGGAAGAACAGGATGCAATTATTCCTTCACTCCAAAAGACATTGTGAGGGCTTAAATCAGTATCATCTAAACCATTTTTTCTGATGAGCTAATCTATCTGCTACCAGGTTGGTCACATTTAGTGTTGTAATGGAAGTAAAGATCATCAAAAGAACAAAATTCCACAAATGCAAACTTAAAAGTTTACTATTACATGAAAAGAATCCTATGGCACAATAACTTTAGTGAATAGTAATTATTACATACTTTCCATAAAAATTAAAAAAAAACAACAACAACTGACTGGAATTCTTATGTAGACAATAATTTGGCAAGGTAAAGGTATATTAGAGCTGGTTATCCAGATCTTCGATTTTAAATTTTGCTTGCCAAAAAATCTTTTGCAATAGTGTTTTTATTTTCTTTCCTGCAAGTAACATGAGATAATGGAAAAAAAGCACCTATTGGCTTTGGAGGTGTTTTTTCAGTAATTTTTTTTCATTATCGATTATTTATTCTTGATGAGAAAATGGTAAAAGGAAGAAAAAAAAACCACTAAAAAAGGAAGTGGAGAAGGAAAGCAAAGTCCTTTTCCTCCCAAAGAAATTAATGCCCAAACTTGTCCAAACCAGTGTGACATTTTTAAAATCCCTGCAATTGAATCACTTAAACATTTTTTCTCCTATTTCCTTTGGATTTTCTCTTTATGTCACCATTCTGTACAAAAGTGAGCAAAACGCCTTATGAATGGACAGGTAGAAGAGTGATTTCTAATAAAGATGGATGTGTTGTTACTGCTGTGTAGCAGAGCATTAAACTTTCTGACACAGGCTGAAGTCACCACATTATAACAGCCTAAAAAGACGTGCAGTGATGGGTAAAAGAAGGTAAGTAAAAGAAGATCTAGTTAAACACTGAAAAACGCCATTCTGACACATACATTTTAATACTGAATGAAGCAGTACAGCCTTAGAATATTATCTTTAATTTTGGTCTACTCTACCTGTTATGGTTTATATTGGTCATCCAGGTGTGATATTCTTCTGATACTCTGTAATATTACTCAATTTCTTTTGGTATTTTTCCCATTTGCTATTATTTATAACAGCATAAATAAAGAATAAGGCTGAAATATTGGGTCTTTTAATAAATACAGATTTTATTTTAATAGTGATTTTACTGAGCCAGCTAGTCTTTACTTACCTAGTGTTTTTGTTTAGGTCAAAAAAATCCTCCATGCATTTAAGCAACTGAGGCTTTGCAATATATTCAGGAAGATCTGCCTTAAAGTGGTACTGAATCATTGTTATTCCTAGTTTAAATAGATTGCTCAAAATTGGCAAAATTACTTTAAGAGTTTCCTTTGCTGGATAGGTCTTCCTGTACAGACTCCACAGGAAGAGTAGGAGACCTTCAAAGAGGAGAGATTCTGTCTACTATAGCCACATCAGCAGCAAAACATTAACAGTTGGGAATCTGGAGAAGATGAGGAAAACAACATTAGGAAGCAAGACTGAGAATCAATGAAAAATAAGGAAAAAAGACTTTGAAGTTAATAAATAAGCAATTAAATATGATAAAAATGGGAACTACCTTCTAGTTTTATGTTGATTTTTAATATCAGCTATTGTAGAACAAGGATGCAGCACATACTCACACTCTTAATGGATCTGCCTGAGACGAGACAGCTGCCCAAATCTTTATCTGTTTGTCAACAAGATAAAAAATAAAGTTCCAAAGCCACTAAAGTAACAGTGTGTTTTATTGGATTTCACAGAAAAAACGTTTTGTCATACATGCCTTCACACTGTTGATACTTTCAGTGTTTTGCTTAAAAAATATTAAAATAAAGTCACTTTCTCTCTAAATAGCTATTACAGACTGCTTTGTGGAACTAACATTTTTCAAAGTCATGAAGAAAGCTGAAAAAGTTGTTAATATTCATATTGAGAAACCACATTTTTTTCCAACACTATTCATTCTTTTATCCTTTTTTTTCTGTGAACTTACATACTTTCTCCTTTACTCTCTCTGAAGCACTTGTGAAAGTTTAATAATGGCTATCACATGGTGTTCCAGAATCTTTTACAGAGACCCAAAGACAACACTATGTTATGCAAATATCCAGGCATTTCAGGTATGATGATTAATTTCCTCCTAAAGCTGAGGAGATAAGAGATGTGTGAGTGGCATGTGCATAGCTGTAGATGCAATCCTAGTTAGGGGGTACCTTACTCATTATTGCACATTATGATTGTCATTATATGTCTCCACATCCCACATTGAAACTGGGTTAATGTTCTCCCATAGCAATCAGGTCTTATGTTTTCTCCCTTTTTATTGTGTATCAACAAACTCAGGGATTTTTGCTTTAAGTCTTTCATGAGTGTTGAGAGATTCTAATGTCTGTTTTGACTCAAATAAGCAGCAAATTTAACCTGGTATTTACAGAGGTAAACATTTTATCCAATACTCAAGGAAAAACTTCCAGCCCAGAGACCAAGTCTGATTTTTCCATACTCCTCCTTCTCACTAAAAGCTGGATTCCTACATGCATGGCTATCATTACAATACATGAACATCTCCTCCAATTATTTCTGTCCTTGCAAGACCTTTTTTGGGTGTTGTTGGGGAGCTATTGCACCATTTGCACAGGTACATGGAAAGTTATGTCAGTATTTTCTACGGAGTTAATGACATAGATGTTACATAATAGACCACTGGTCACCAAAGACTATTGAATCTTCATTCATCAGGTTATGTGGAAGTCCATCCTTTACAAGCAACTGATGTGTACTCAGGCACCTATTTCAGATCTTTGTGCAGATTCTCTGTGGCTCAAAAACTCCTTGTGATTTTTTAAGTGTACTCTTGGTATCCCCTAGAAACTGCCAGAGAATTCCAGATTTTTTTTCATGTTACTGTTTGGAAATTTGCAGTAATTTTGAGCAGCAAATAATTTCTGTAGTGACAGATATTTCTGCTTGGTTAAGGTGTATCTACATGACCAAACTCTGTCTTTGCTGTGTTTTCGAACTACAAGAGCCAAGTTCATCAGACAGTGGATAGCCATGCCAGCACAGAGTTTTGCTTATAGGAATTAAGTCCTTCTGAGATGGTAAATGGTTCCTATTGCAACACTTTTGCATTTTCAGTAAGCATTTTGGTGTCCAAGGGATCTTACTCGTCTCAGCCTACTCAGGGCAATGTTAACAGCAGTCTGGAATTTATCTGTTAATCTGTTTTCCTTCATCTTTAGCGTACTGCTACCTGGGCAGGAGGTGACAAATAATGAAGGATAAAATGTGTGGATGGCTTATTCTGTGGCTGTGCACAGTCCTCCACAAAGGCATTAGCTGGCATGGTGCTTGTTCAACATCCTATTTTTCTTATATTTTCAAATGTATCAAAACAACCTCCTGATTTATTTAGAAGGTCTGGAGGTTACTTAGGTAGTGAGGTTTATTCTACCTTCATTGCACATGACAGGTCTACTTAACACTGGTCTCTTTGTTCAAAGTAAGAGAAGAAAAAAGAAGTAGTTCTGCAGCACAGTTTACTCTATCATAATGTTGCTATCTAAATAGGCCAGGTGAGCCTAGAAGAACTGTTTCTTCCATTTATTAAACACAGATTTTGAGCAGCTGACTGAGAGACAAATCTATTCTGCAGATACCTAAAATGAGCTAAACCAAACTTCCCTGGGCTGGGATTGTTAGTTAGATTTATTATGTTTTTGGCAAGGTACTCTTTTGTGTATCTGACAAGTGCTATTGGGTAAACAAATGTTCTGTTATCTGATACTCTTTTTAAATTTTTCTTTTCCTTTAGAGATTGATCTTGACTTACTGAGCCTAATTTTTTTTTTTTCCCTTTCTTATTTTCCCTTTTTTTGGTATTACTTTTTGCTCACTGTGTTGGTCTGTTTCTATTACAGTAGATATAAACCATACATCGAAATTGTAAAAGTAGTCCATTATCATTGTATGGTTCGGCCATGCCTTAGGACACTTCCTTTTTGTGACTTAATTATATTAATTTTAATTCAGGGTTTTTTGTACTTTTCCTGGTTTGATTTTTTCTACTATATCATAAATTCTTCAATTCTATCTAATCTTGTTTCAGCCCTATTGCTAATGTGATTGTGATCAATATTATGCCAATCCCATTTGGCACTTTTGTCACCCAATCTTTTCTCTAAAATGAGTATGGACTCTTTTTGACTAAGTTTCCTGCATGATATAGCACATAGGTCAACATCTTAATTCTACCCAGTACACTCAGAGACATTGTTTCATTACTGCTTTCTGCTGCATTTTGGATCTTTTCAATGTTTTGGTTTGTTTTGTTTTTTTTATTCCATATTTGTCCTGGAACATTGTGGTGTTAATTAATTACCCACTCATACCCACACATGGTAAACCCATCATATTTAGGACTCTCTGAGATCTCTTTTCTTCCCTTTTGCAACAACAGTATGCTATTTAGTTTTCACTGGGACAACCTAACAGATTTTGCCAATAAAATGGCTTTTTACTCTCCAGTTTCATTCTCTGCCATTTAAAAGCAGTAAATTTAGAACCAATAAAAGCAAATGCTCCTGTACGCAGCATATAATCAACCTATGAAGTTCACCCTCACAGGAGGTCATCAAGTCAAATACCCTGGCTGAATGTTAAAAAGAAGTGGGCTAATTATATGAAGAGTAACAACACTTGTAGCTTTGCATGTTAAAATTAATAATAAGGCTAAACCAAATATTGTGCTTCAGGGCATAAATTGATTAGCTGCAGGTGTCAGGATTCATTCTTACTCTCCACATAGAATTTGTACCATTGCTAAGAGGTTGTTTTATGAGGATATGAAGTGGTCTTGGAGGACTCGTTTGCATTTTGGGATTGAGTTTTTTGATTTTGCTTTTGTTTAGGTTTCTTTGTTTGGTTGATTTTAGTTTGATTCTATCTCCTCTAAATGATTTCCTGTTACTCTCAGTGTAAGACCATTGTAGAAAATGGTAAGGTAGAGCAGCCCCTACTCCCTCAGACATTTAATGCAGGAAAGACACTGTCTTGTACTTTTTACCTATGAAGGCAGTGAATACTACAGAGAAAGAAGTTTCCTGTTAATGAACTATCACAGTATCTTTCTTCAGATCTGCCTTTTACACTCACCTACATCTTGGTGCCACTTGAAAGTGGTCAAGCAAATGATGTGCAGCAGATCAGCATTTTTATATTTCCCAGCTTTGATAATCTCTGAGTTATCTTTCCTTGACCCTAGTTTTACTTCTTCTTCTACCTAAATTGTAAGTCTTTGGGGTGGGTTTTTTTTTTTTCAGACTAGAATTATCTTACTGCTATGTGTGAATGTAGTAACTACCAGACTAGAGTCCTGGTTATTGTAAACTAAAATCCTACTTATGACAATGGATGAAAACCAAAGCACCCAATGCTGTATTTTTGACCTTTGGACAAATCTTTTGCCTGATTAGTCCTTATCTTGGAAAACTGCAATCTCTTAAAAAAATAAAAATCTTCCTTTCTGACAATGACATTCTATATAGCCATGTCATTTGAAGGGTGTTTCCATTCTGAGCTTCGAGTTTTAATTCTATTCCAAATATTGGTGTAACTAAACCACATCAAGCTTTCAGAACCATGATTTTCCTTACATTTGAATGATAAATATGTTATAATCTTGAATAAGTTCAAAATAAAAAAAGATGTGCACACTGCTGAATCAGACATTCCTGCCTAGCAGACAAAATCACTGTTTTTTTTCTCATTTGTAACCATGAATTATCCTAAATTTCTACAGATTTCTACAGTGATGTGAAGAGGAACAACCTAGACCTAAATGATAAGCTTCCAGGCTCCTTTAGAAAACCTCATGACAGAGTTCAAGCAATTTTGATAGCCATTTAAGTTGGGTGGCCAGTTCCCATGTGACTCATTCAAAATTCTTCCTGGATTTTTAATATCTGGATTTTTAATAGGAGTATTGATGAACTCTATGAAAATAGGCTATGTCAGCTGGACCTCTCGTTAAATTCAGCTGATGTGAAGTGAAATACAGAGTTAAGACAAACACAGGACAGTATGTGTGCAATGTTATTGTCTACATTTCTATCTGAATACAAGTCTCTAGTCAGCTGATTCATGGGAAGCTACAAGTTTTACAATTTATTAAACAATAACTTTGTATAGGAAATCACTGGCAAATAACTAGTGACCCACAAGATAAACTAATGTAATTTGTATAATAAGTTAATTTTTAGCCTCTTGTTGTAAAAGGAAAAAAAGGAGAAGGGAAGTTACCATCTAGGTCACAGGTTCACTATGTGCGTAAGTCCATTTTATAAAAACATGATCAACAGTGTTAGACTTTTAAGATGTTGTTCACTGGTGTTTAATTTTAAAAGCATGTTCTGAGGAACTGCTCTGTAGACATGCACTTCAGAGTGCATTTAAAATTTCATCTGACATCTGAGAGAAGATGCTTATGCATTATATAACAAGCAGCGTGATCAAAATACAATAATTAATACATAATATGACTTGTAAAACATAAATGAAAATGAACCAGAGGGAGGAACTTGATAACCTTTAAACAAGGCTAACCTATTTATAACAAATGCCTGCAATGTTTCTCATGAGTCATTTCTTCCACTCAGACTGAGAATACGTAACAACCTTTTGTTGTTCTGTACCTGAGGTCATTTATTACTCAGAAAAAAATCATACATATACACATATACATATAAATATAGAAATTTACAGAAAGCATATTCTTAAGATAAAATTATTATAAAGATTGCATTTTCAAGTATGAGATGTACACATTGTTGATACCAATCATTATTATATGGAGATTTTTTGGTTAGCTGAATAAAAAACTGTAGTTAAAATGATGATTGCTGTTTCCTATTTTTATGTTGATTCATCACTTTTCAACCACTTATAGAATTCTTCATTAAATGGTACAAAAAACTAACATCAAACTGAGCTCATTTCATTGTTACCTTAATTTAAGTAGAACCAGAAACATACCACTGAAACAAAAAAAAACAGAACAATGGAAAGGAGAAGTGGGCTTTTTAAGATTTTAATCATTAAACCACTCTGCCCAATAATTAGATGATTACATGCTTGAGGTTTTTTTGTCTTGTTGAAAATTTCAAGACCTGAATTGTAGGAAAGTTGAGCACCGCTAAATCATTACATTAACAAAGGAAACCTTCCACACAGGAATTCTTCAAAGAGGAGAAAATAAATTGAAATAATCTGACTCCTAGAAGCAATTATTTTGTACAAGAAATATTAAATTGCAGCAAACCAGTTACCTGCTTGCCTCATAACCTCTCTTCAGATAATGTTAATAAAATATTATTGTCTGCATTTAACATTCAGCCCTGGCTTATTAGGGGAAAAAGACGTATTTGCTCATGACATTGCCTCTGGAAGTTCTGATGTAAATGTCACCTGCTAAAAGATTCTCATAACGTTACCCATTCTCAAGGGACCTGTTTTTATAGGAATTCAGGTGAAATTAACCATGTTACCCAAACTGATAAAAGCCTGTATTAGAATTCAGATGATGTAATGCAGTATACAAGTCCAGTATGAAATTTTATTTATATTACACTCTTCCACTGTCCTTAATTGCCAATCTAACTTCCAGTACACACACTGAATGCACACAAAGTGTTATGCTACTAAATGATTATTTTCACATTGTGTATGTCGAAGCACATGAAATGCAATATTACAGAGATCTCAAATTAAGTCATCTGAGAACAGTAAAAGACCAGGAGAGAGTAATTACAAAAACCTCTGCAAATCTGTTGAAGGTGTTAGTAGAGCCAAAGATCTGATTTTCCACTCTTATCTGTTTAATTTGTATGCTTAAGGAAAACTATTTAGTGAGAGGCTGAAATGCATTTGGTAGATCAATATTCCATTGATGTTAATATTTGTCAGCATTTTCTTTAGCTGATGATTTATAGGGTGCCAGAAGCATTTATAGAATACTTAATTCTTTGTCATGTCTCAATTTACTTTATGAAGAAAATGCTTATTCTTTATTACACTGTATTTTTAACAAAATAAAGGACATGCCACATTAGATCGTATGTCTGCTTAAACCAGTTATAGTACTGCTAGGAGTTACTAGGTTGATGTTACTTGGTCTAAAATCTTGTTAAACTAGATTAAAAATCTACTCTTCCTAAATTTTAAAAAAAAATTAAAAAAGAAAAAGGAAGAATTGCTTTTTAGCCAGTACAACACTATTTCTATGAGTTGAAATATTTCTATCTTTTAATCTAGACTTTTTTTAATAATATAAAAATAATTGAAAATATGGATTATTAGAAGCTGAATAGCTGTTACTGATGAAATTAATTCTGAGTACAAAGTTTTTCCCAAGATCTCTTAAGAAAAAGACTTGGAACAAGGAAGTTGTTACCTTCCGTGATAAAAATATATGTTGCAACCTTTTTAAGAGACTAATGTAATTTGCAACTCAAAACTGATAATAGGGGGTAAAATACCAGACTAAAAATAATGCTTAGCTCTTAGATAGCAATTTTTATTGGAAACCTAAGAAGAGCTACCACCTTTTTCAGGTATTGTGAATTTAAGATACATAGAGATGAAGCAAATTATTCAAATGAGGGTCTTGTCTATGTCAGATTCAGATTCAGCAGAAGAGGTACTGTGCACCCTAGGCAGGTTTGCAGATGGCATAAACTGGGAGAAGTGGAAAATACATCAAATGGATGGATGGATGGATGTTCATATCTGTCCAGGTCTGGTCTCTCCCATACAAAAAGAAAGCATACTGGAGCAATTCCAGCAAAGGAACATGAAGATGATTAAGGGGTGGCAGCTAAGGTTGAGAGAGCTGGGACTGCTCAGCCTGGAGGAGAAAAGATTCAGGGTGCAGCTTACTAAAAGATATAAACACCCAGTGAAGTGAACAAAGGAAAGGGAGTCAGATTCTTATCACTGAAAGGACAAGAGGCAACAGCAACAAATGGAAATGCAAAAAATTCTACTTGAATATGTGAAAAAAGAAAACACTGGTCAGATTACCCAGAGATATTGTGGAGTCTCCACCCTCAAAGATACTGAAAACCCATCTAGGCACAGTCCTGAGCATCCTGCTTTAGGAGACCCTGCTTGAGCAGTAACGATGGACCAGTTGACCTTCAGAGCTTCCTTTCAACCTCAGCAAATCTGTGCACTTCGGCTCTCTGGCACCTGTCCTGAGTAAATGACCACAAGCAATAAGCTTATTTTCCTACTTCATTACTCTAGTGATGGAAAATTCCTCATCAGTGAATATACACTAGTGTAAAAGTCATGTAGTGATAAAATATATAGCAATATAAGGCAATGCTCTAAATACAGCAGAAGATTATTTTACACTCAGAAGAGATTTGTTTGCTGCTAAGGTAGTAAAGAGAGGTCGACTGTTACAGAGCTGTAGTGTATTAATTAAACAAATAACCACAGAAATATCAATACTATCTAAAATCATTTTTTTTACAAGGGTTTTTGACAGGCTTCATGGTGAAACAAACAATGTTTAATATTTTATTCATGGATTAGTATAATATATTTCTAAGTAAAATCAATACTGTGTTTTTATTAGGAGCAACATTGTACTTCTCAGTACAGAAACAAAATGCAACATAAGAAAGGAATTGAGAAAAGAAATTGATAGCTAGCGCTAAACCATATCACTACAGACAGGATAAATAGTTCTCAGTTGTATGTATTTAAACATGTGCTATTTTTTTTCCATTTCTGGACTTTTACTTCAGCAAAGGACTGATCCTAAAACCATCTAAAGGCTTAATTTACTGATGACAACAGTCATCTGTATGACACATTTGATGAGATTCCTGAAACAAATACACCTCAGAAAAGAGGGTGGAGTGTATGGACACACGTGGGAAGGCTGTTTGAGAGAAGCAATCAAAATGAAAGAGAATCAATACTTTTAATACTGACAACCAAACATGGATTTTGTAGAAGTGTTGTCTCAAAGAGCAGGATGTCTGGCTCATTTAGAAGAATGATTATGAAGGACAAGTCTCATGGTTTAACTCCAGCTGGCAACTAAGCCCCACACAGCCTGTCACTCACTCCCTGCACAATGCGATGGGTAAGAGTGAAAAAGCTTGTGGATTCACTCCCTACTTTCCATGGGCAGACAGGTGTTCAGCCATCCCCAGGAAACATAGAGCTCCACCTCCCATTATCGTGATTTGATGTTCTAGTTCCAGCCCAGATCAGGGGGAGGGAGTGTGGCCGAGACACATTCGATACCGTCTTATGTCGTGGCCAGGGCCAGAGAAGGGACTCTGTCACTTCCATGAGGAAGGGGCATGGTTTCCAGTTGGGAGCAAGCATGGTAGAGAGAGTGGTTGGGGTGGGATGCCGCTCGCTGCAGCATCACATCATATCAGGTCAGATTTTGGTGAACATTTTTGCATGTAAATCACCCTCTTTTTGTACACTTCTGTTATTATTGTTGCTGTTACTTTTCATTTTCTTATGTCATTGCTGTTTTCAGTAAATTGGTCTTATCTCAACCCTTACTTTTTATCTTTTTATGCCTGCAATTCTCATCTCCACTCCTGGAGTGGGAAGAGGTAGAGAAAGAAGGTGGAGGGGGAATGAGTGAGCAGTATCTGATTTGGGAGAGTTGGGGAGGGGGATGGGCACTAAAATAGGGAGTGCCGTTCCTAAAACACGACACTTGGGAAGACAAACACCATCATTCCAAATATCCTCCCTTTCTTCTTCTTCCCAAAGCTCTGTATGTTTGAGCATGATACCAAAGATAGAGAATGTCCCTTTGGTCAGTTGGGGTCAGCTGTCCCAGCTGTACCCCTTCCCAACTTCTTGTGCACCTCCAACCTTCTCTCTGGTGGCATGGGGTGAGGAGTAGAAAAGGCCTTGACTCTATGTAAGAACTGCTCAAACATCCCTGAATTATCAATCCTGTTTCCAGCACAAATCCAAAGCATAGTCCCATACTAGCTACTATATAGCTAGTATTCCAACCAAAACCAGTAGAACAGGGAAGCTTTTGTGATCATTTCCACTGTCTACAGTGTAAGCCTTCAGCTTAACAAAGGTTCAGTTTTTAATATGGAAACAAAAGTGAAGAGGGATGATAAAAAACATTCTGAACAGAATGAGAAAAAGTGGGAAAGAATAGGGGAAATAAATGTTTTCCCAAAATACATCTCTTGAAATATATATGAAATGGAAGGACTTGATCACTGAAATTGAAAATTGCAGATGAGAACATCACACAGCTTTTTGGTTGTACTTAAAAAAGCTGAGGATTTAAGCAGAAGAAGAGAATATATATAGGATAGTGAAACACCAGTATAAAATGAGAAAAAAAGATCAATTACAAAATCAGAGTCTGCTTTTGTCAGTTAAATCAGGAAAACCTATGCCTTTTTAAAGATGAACACCTCACTTTCTCCTTTTAGCCATTCACCAGGAACAGCCAGGTGGCTAATTTCTGTTCCTCAAAAAATTCGTGGTCCTTCCAAGAACTGTACTTCTCTGGCCAACTGTTGCTCCCTCAAACCCAGTTATAGTAAACTACCTTACCTAGTTTGTAGGAAATGAAAAAGAAAGGCATTGGTTGACTGCAGTCCCTCCTCCCCATACTTTGTGAAACTAGATTGGGAAAGAAGCTTTTCTAAATGGGACCTCCCCCATTTTCAGTCCCCTAATAGAAGGTAAGGAGGTTGTGGTTATTACTGTCATGATATCAGTCCTGGCATCTATTTGAAAATCCTACCATTTAAAGAAAAAGGAAAAAAAATAAATATCTCCTTACTCTACAGACATAGAAGTCTATGTAATTAATTCCATTGACTAAGTGGTGAACCCTGCCATTCCAAATCCTAAATATTTGAGTTTTATCTGTCCAGATTTGCCAGCCAACATCCAAATCTTTACTTTCGTATCCCCTATAGGAAGGTCTATGTGGTGCCCACAGACCTTAAGAGGATGATTTTTCCACAGTAGTCCAGCATGCTCCATCTTGCAACTCTCTGGATCAGCTCTGGGGTGTTCATTCTTAAACTGGTTCAGTAGCTTTAGCACTGTACAACTTCATCATGAGGAGGAGGGGCAGGCAGTCAACTCTTCTCTGTGGTAACCAGTGAGACAACACCAGGGAATGGCCTGAAGTTGTGTCAGGGGAGGTTTAGGTTGGATATTAGAAAAAGGTTCTTCCCTCAGAGGTTGGTTGGGTGCTGGAACAGGCTCCCCAGGGAGGTGGTCAAAGCACCAAGGCAGCCAGATTTCAAGAAGCATTTGGGCGATATTCTCAGGCACATGGTGCGACTCTTGGGGATGGTCCTATGCAGTGCTAAGAGTTGAACTTGATCCTTGTGGGTCCCTTCCAACACAGCATATTCTGTGATTCTGTGAAATAAGATCTTCATGATTACTTAGACTCTTCTGTCCTCTCTACTGTGTCCCATAGATTCATTCCACACAGAGCACACAAAAACCCCAAAGAAAACATGAAAAAAAAGAGAACCAGCATGACCATCCTTTACCCTGTGAATACATTAGCTGCTCACTCTCTGACAGAAGTTTGTGTGTGTGTTTGTCTAGAGAAGGTGGTATAGAGTGACCCTTTAATGATAAGGTTCTTTCTTTTTATTCCCTTTACCTTGTCCCTGCATTAATATTGCTTAATTATCACTAACTAGAGATTACATTTCACCTAGTGCAACAAAGTCAGTAGATAGCTTTATAGGTATGAAACACTATAATTCAGATACACTAGACTAATAAGGGCTTGGTTGCTGAATTTTTCTTCTGTTCTCTCTGATAAAGGGAACAATATTTTTTTTTCTCAGTCTTAAAACTCATTGGCTGAAGTGTCTCTCAGGCTAACAACTTGAAGTCTTAGCTGAGACTGCAGCACATTTTACATCTTTATATATTGTATATGAGGAAAAAAAAATCTTTTCTGTGAGAAGCTAGTAACCTAAATAGACAAGACAAAGGCTTTAAAGAAAATATAAAAGAGGGAAGGAATTTCATAAAACCACATCCACTTTCAAAGATCAACTTTCCTACAAGATTAAGAGATATCATTTACCACCAGAAGAAACAGACACCAATGTGTCATCGTTCAAGCCTCACAGACTATAGTGAGAAGCTCTTGGTTCTGTGTAAAGAAAACAAGCATAGACACTGAAGGTGAAGAAGGTGTGACTAGGAAAAGATCATGGAAAAATTTGCACCAAGATCTTCCATGACTCTTCCTCAGAGGATTTCACCATGAAAAGTGGCGTGGGCCATTAGAACTTTGAAAAATTATATTTGTGATGAAAAGCTCCCAGAGTGTGGTTTTCCATACTGACAAATATTTTCCATAAGTTTATTCTTTCAGATCTCTTCCATCTGAAGATATCAAAGGATGCTAAAATTTTCCATTTTAAGGTGTTTAAGAGGAGAGTGAACATGTTCAAGGAAGATAAATACAGTTTGAAAGAGCAAATACATGAAACCAATATTCTCAAAGTCCTGAAACATAAATTGACAGAACTAATATAGAGAGAATTATAGTCCAGTACTACAGATTTGGAGAGAAATATTTTCAAAGAAGTATCTCAGCCATGGAAACACAGAGGACTTGGTTCTGAGAAAAAGCTAAAGTCGGAATGAGAGATTTAGATTTGAGTATCATGAGATAAGATACTTTCTTTGGTAATTTGTTTGTTCTTACACTCAAGGAAACAGTGTTTAATCTGAAAAAACCCCCAACCAACCAAACCCCCAAAATTAACAAACAAAACCCCAAGAGCAAAAAAAACCTGCAAAAACTAAATGCCTCCAAATATACCACCAAATCAAACAAAAAAAAACAAACACCAAGAGTGTATCAAAGTATCTGACCAATCATCAACTTCTTCTACTTATAGTTACAACTCAAAATTTTTTCTTAATATTATTTACTCCTTTTGCTATGGCTATGTGATCTTAGGCACAGGTCAGATATCTACATTATCCATACAAAGAACAAGGCAATAAGCCTTGAAAGGTAATATGCAATATTGTCATGGTCACAGTTTATGATAAACTCTCCTCTGCTGCTAGTCTAGAAACCCTACTGCATCAGGCAAAGATTTTACGTTTACATATGTATACTTATTTTGAATACTGACAATATAGCACAACAGCAAGATATGTCGGTTCTTAATGTACATTCAGCAGCTGAAATGGACATTTTTATGGTAGTGTACCTCAGAAATGCTTTTTATGCCTGATGAAGCCAGATAATCTGAGTACTCTAGGATTATATCACACTTTCAGGTTAATAAATACTCACTTATTGTGAAAGGCTAGTTGTTCATGCAAGAACATACTCTTCAGTTATCTACGAAGTTTTCTCAATGCACGTAAATATTTGGGAATAAATCAAAATTAAAAAAACCCACCACAGTAAATACATTTACTGTTCATCTTTAAACCAGCAAGAATGACAGGGGTAATAGTGAGAAGGATTCTGGAAAAGTCATTTCCACAGAAATGAAGGAAGCTCTCCGTGATCTGCCTCCCAGACCAGTCAGAAAGCAGGGCTATGCAAAAGGCAGCCTCAATCTAGACTGGTGCATCATTCAGGAGAACCATACAACTGACTGCTACTCTGTTCTCCTCCACAGTTTTACATCAGACACTTTCAGGTCAGCGCTGCCGTCCCCTCTCACTCTTTGATTCTGCAAGCCAACCACAACAGGCCAGAGTAATTTGCAATCTGCCAACAATCAATTTTGGTCAATTGGGGTCCCAGGTTCATGGTCCTATTCCTGGAACAGCTAAACCAACAGGATTCAGAGGATTAGACTGGAACACAAATGCAACTTTCAGTGGTAAACCCCAGCTGTGTCACCTTCTTTGTCATGGCAACTGACTGAGGCTCCTTGTATGACCTGTCAGAAGTCTCAGGTGTTTGTAGAGCACCACTGTTGGACTGAAGGGAGGGCTGGGATAGAGGGGAGTTTTTCAGTGCTAAAGACCTTTGCTCTGGTGCATGTGTTGTTCTGCCTGCCTGCTGTTCTGTAACATCGTTAAATATTTCATATTTCTCAGATATATTAATCTGTCCTTCCAGAAGCAGCCTTAGAAATCACATTTGCCACAGGAGAGTCTAGAGACACAGCTTTTAGCTTGGAGATGGCACAGATTATCAAAATTATATTTAATAATAAATATCCCTGTTCCACTTTTTTTTCATAATGGAAAGAAATCATACTGAGGTTTTCCAGGATGTTTATGCTCAGCATATTATCTGTAACTTCGCTTCAGCTGTATGGATTTTACAAGTTGACCTGCATAATGAGGGCATCACTTGGAGAAAGTGATTGATTGTATCCTGAGATGCTATGCAAAACAAAAACAAAATGAATTTGTTTGGTTTGTAAATTCAGTTATATCACCGTTTAAAATGTATGCTTTAATTTAGAGACATATGGTTGAATGGATGGTAGTCCTCTTCAGTGCTTTGTGTTGTCTATTGCAGACCAAAGTCATGTTTCTTTGGAGTACATGTAAGGACAAAATTTGGCTTTAATGATGCACTTTTGGGCAGTCAGGCATTTAACCCAAAGATTGTGTTGTCAGAAAATTTGTTTGATAGTGGGAATTTTTATGAACAGATTATACAAGACTCTTTGGCATCACTTCTCACACAGTTCCTGTAAATCAGGCACAATTGCTTTATTGAAGTGAATAGAGTTAGATAATCATAAAAGTAGTGTAAATAAAGGAAAAATTAGGGCCATCAAATTTGAACACTGACTTTCAACATCAGATTTTAAGAGATTATTAGCCTTCAATTTTCAGTGAGATTCTGCTCTTTTGCACAGTGAATGCCAGCCATTATAGACATAGTCATAATTCTGAAAAGAGGCTGTTGTATCTCCTAACACACACAATTTAATGCAGCTTTTTGAACACAATATTGTCCACTTCTACTTGACCATCTGGAACATATATTTCACTATTGTATATCACTGCTCACTGTGCTATTCACCCTACTCTAACTGTTCTGTTCTTCTGATCTGAGTTGCCAAGTCACCTGCAAATAATAACTCTGCCACAAAACTGGTGAGTTTTTGCATATTCCTCTATATAGTTAAACCTCTTAGCCCCACTAGAAGTTCTTAATATTTCTAGATCCTGAATTAAACTTCTACAAGAGGAAATTGCTCTATTTTCAGGAAACCTAATGAATATTTTTCTTCATACAAACTAAATTGATTCACAGATGAAACAAAGTATAATTCTACTAGTTTTAAACATCCCTAATATATGTGTTTATTGTATATGTTTTATAATGAGTCATATCAAAACCACAGGATTGAAGTCGTCATAAGTTGCATTTATCAGAATAAATGGGAGAGTTTTGCCTTACAAAGTGACTAATTTAGCTCAAGTTGTGGAAATTCTGAAATGAATGATTATACGTATATTAGACAAAAAATAATAATAATTTATTTTAGAGACCCTGCAAAACAATCTTCCATGTGGATTTTTTTTTTCTTGTGCATGACAGTAAGTCATTATTGTGTTACTGTGAGTTTACTGAGAATGTATGTGGATTTCATATAAGCATCTAGCCATTTGTGTAGTTTTCTAATTATTTTCTGATTTTCTAGGAAGAAAACCAAGCAATTATGGATTTGGAGCAAATGCACGTGGCTTCATTATTCATTATTTTAAGCTGGTTAGTTTTGTGAGTCTGGGGAGTTTTCAGAGCTTAAAATAAAAAGAAGGAAGCAATCAAACATTCTGTTTGGTGATGACTCATTTATTCAAAAGACCATAACAAAAAAATGTGTGGTTAACAGGAACTCTGCCATTTGCAAAGGTGACTTGAGGTACAAAATAAAAAGAGGTTTACACTAATATTAAAGCCTCTTCATAATACATTAGCATTGCAAATATATCTAGACAGAACTACATCTTCTGTTTATGCTATATTCTACATTCTGATTAATAAGCTTAATTTCTTACATGGTCTTTTTCCTTGAGTAAAAACTCAAGTTCACAGGAAGATGTATAATTTAGAGGTCAAGGAGCAGAAAATTCCAGTAGTAGTCATAGCAGTAGCAGAATTAGCAAAATAGTAGTATTAGTACTGCTACTCCAAAAATAGTCCTGTAACTCTTTTCTTAAACTTCAGGTACTTCACATCTCTTAGATACTGGAAGAGAATGGAATTCCTAGAGTTAAGACTTCTGATATAACTTCTGCCTTATATTGAAAATTCCTATAGGTGGTTGGGCATATTCTGACGATACAAGCAGTCTGTTTGCAAGGTATTCTTTATCAGTATGTGAAAGTTAAAGCTGGTATAGGAAACAGCTTAGAGATAATCAATTTAATGATGTGGCTGTGTCCTGTTCTCAGAAGTCAAACAGTTCACAAATCATATACAAAATGTACAACAACCAACAAAATAAGATGTTCTTTTCTGACCAACATTGGCACCCCACTCAAACTCAGAAACAGTAGCTAAGATTGACAAATTCTCAAAAAAGCCTAAAACCAAACAAAACAAGTGTTGTCATTCAAACCTAGCCAGCAACCAAGACCCATGCAGATGCTCACTCACTTCACCAGTAAGACCAGGGAGAGAATCAGAAGGGTAAAAGCAAGAAAACTTGTGGGTTTAGATAAAAGCAGTTTAAGAGGGAGCATAAAAGCCACACACAGAAGCAAAGCAAACCAAGGAACTAATTCATTGCTTCCTGTGGGCAGGAAGGTGTTCAGCCATCTCCAAGAGAGCAGGGCCCCATCATGTGTTACTTGGGAAGACAAACACCGTAACTCCAAACATCCCCCCCGCTTCTTCCTTCTTCCCCCCAGTTTATATACTGAGCATGATGTCATATGGTATGAAATACTCCTTTGATCAGTTTAGGTCACCTGTCCTGACTGTGTCTCCTCCCAGTGTCCCATGCACCTCCAACTTCCTTGCCAGTGTGGCAGTAAGAAAAGCAGAAAAGGCCTTGGCTCTGTGAAAGCCTTGCTCAGCAATAACAAAAAAATCCCTGCATTATGAACCCTGTGTTCAGCACAAATCCAAAACGCAGCCCCATACCAGACACTGTGAAGAAAATTAACTATGTTCCAGCCAAAACCAGCACAGCAACCAACCAAACAACAACAAAACCCAAACCTAACCCCTCAAACACCAAAAGCTCTTCCTATGCAGAATTTCTGGAGAAATAATCTCTCTCAAGTATATTTCCATTCTTACTTCATTGCCTGCAAGTTAAGATTTCTCTAGGTCAAATCAAAATAAAGTCATTTGACCAGTGATATAAGTAAAAACATGCATTGTCTGGTGGTTTGGTTTTATTGTTCTGTAGTGCCAGAACCAACCATATGCATACTGGGATTGAAAAATTAGTACTAACCATAAATTTTTATAGTCAGCCAAAGATAACTGGTCTTTGTATAGATTGCCAACCCTTCCCAAACAGAACTGTAGATCCTAATATTTCTCAAATCATAAAAAGCAACAAGTCAAAGCATTTTAAATGTCCTTATAGTGCAAATTCAACTATGAAAACTACAAGTAATTTCTACTAGCAATGACCTACAATCACAAACATCAAAGATGACTTGCATCTAGTTTAGGTTTAAATATAGAATACAGGCATCAGAACCTACTCCTGGAATGGAGTACAGAGTATAGTAGAAAAGTGACTACAAAAATATTCATCCTAACCTATGCAACCAGTATGACCAAGTCCTCAAAGAGATTAGGGTTTTACAAAACCATAACTGCCTGAAAATAGCCTGAGAGTAGGAAATATCTGTACCTACATAGTTACCAGATCCAGTTATAATACAGGGATCAGTTTAGATTTTCCATCTAGTCTGCATTTTACCATGGTTAGATGAAAGACACACAAGCTATGTAACCTACTAGTGCAGTCAGGTAGAATACTAAAGGATCAATATTACAGTTTTCTGCTCTCACAGTCAGGTTTACAAGCAATTCCCTTTCAAAACCAGAGTTAGATTGCTCTATTTAACATGCATTTTACTCTGACAAGTCACTGTGAAAATGCTACCTTGAAGCTTTCCCTCTTAATGATTCCTGGATCAAATGTGTAGTTTTCAAGTTGGTGTCAAACCTGATCAATTCACCAAGTCATGGCAAAAGCTTTGTTCCCTTTAACACATGCTCTCATTGGTACTCATGAAACTGTGTAGAATTAAAAAAGAGAAATACCAAAATTGTTTCTAAGGATTACATACAAAAAGAAGAACAATTCTTCTCACCATGTTATTTTCTCTGTAGGCCTGAAGGGGTAACATAATAACAGAGAAAATAAATCCTGCAAAAGAAAGAAAAACTGATTTCTTTTCAAAATCTCATTTACATTTATTTTTTTTATTTTTTCCTAAATCTCATAAATTGATGATTATATTGTGTGCACATGATAGTTTAATCTCAGAGACCTTCAGTACCACTGATCCCATAGGGATGGGTAGAAGAAAACTTATAGAAAATAAGAGAAAAATCTAGGAAGAGAACACAGTGACACAGGTGTATAAAAAGTGAAGGATGTAGACAATAAAGTCTAGTCCAAGACAAATTATCCAGAAAAAATATCACCTCCCTAACCAATCTTCTTTTGGTGTAAACCTACAGAAGCTCCACTGACATCAGAAAAGCTTGGTTTTCCCACATGCTTTGAACTACCCAAACACACTTTCATGTTCCCTGATACAGTTAATATCTAACAATAGTTATCAGCAAGAAGTTTTCTCAGATGCTTCTGTATCAAACTCTTGCATCAGAAGTTTAAATACAGACCATGATATAGAAAGAAAACAACAACAACATCAACAACAATAAAATCACCTTCAACCAACCAACCCAAACTCTCAAGTAAACAAAAAATCTGAATATTAATCCAAAGTCAGAGACTTAAATTTTTGTGTGGAGACATTAAAATGGGGAATAGTAATTTTATCTGATATATTCTAGTTATGGGGGAAATGAGCTATCAAAAGTATTTATAGAATTCTAAATCCCCCACATATGTAGTTTAGTAGGAAATAGAATAATATGAATTGTTCAGTAAAAAATGAACAGTTCAATGAGAAATGAAATTTTCAACCTGTTCTGAAAATAAAAAAACTGTGGGAGCTTCTCATAAATGAATTGTGAACAAATTTACCGTAGGTAAAAGGAGATACTTCATTATGTATTCAGAAAAAATTTTATAATCAATACTATACATTAAAATTGAGGAAAATCAGGGAAATTTGATGTGAAAGTGATATTGCAGTACACAGCAACAAGTTTAACATAAAAGTACTTGTCGCAATCAAAAGAAAGAAATATACGATTTCAGAAAGAAGTCATCAACAGATTTTGCTCATAATCTCAATGTGATGAGAAGAAATGACAAGACATGACAAGAAATAATATTTCCCCATTAGAAATTCAGGATGTGGTTAAAGTTTGGCAACACTACTACAAATGCACACAGTACAAATATATTGTTTTGATTGAAAAATACAAGATGCTGTTCAAATGTTGTAGAAGCTCTTTAAATGTTCAAGGACAGGTTAGATGGGGCTTTGAGAAACATTATCTGGTGGAAAGTGTTACTGCTCATGGTGTGGGAATTGGAACTAGCTGAACTTTAAGGTCCCTTCTAACCCAAGCTATGCAGTGATTCTGTCAGTACGAAACTTCAGTACCTGTGAAGAATGAGGACCCAACCATAATATGCATTCTAACAATTACTTATTTTTATAAAGTAGTTTTTAAGTGAATTTGAGGTTTCTGTTTGTTTGGTTTGTTTTCTGTTCAGAAAAGACTTGTGCTAACAAAAGCTCCAAGTTGAGGGCTCCTAAGCAATAGAGAAAAATTATTCTCTCTAATTTAATTTTCATCTATCTCATCAATAATTTTACCTTATTAATCTTACCATTACAAGCTTTACACTTCTGTACCTTCAAGGTACATTAAGTTTTTAATTTGTAGTGATGGGGTTTTAACAAATTATTGTATATCCCATTTTCTATGAAGAAGCTGCTGTCTGCTTTTATAAAAGAATACCTTACTAATATATCAGCCTGATCCTGCATTCAGACTGTTGTATGCACAAAGAGTGATAGTTGATTTCAAAAAGCTATATTTATTAAGTTGAATTGTTCTATCAGGGTTGTATATATTTTTAATTTACACTTTTTTTTCAAGAGAGAAAGAGGAGAGAACCCTAATAATAGGCTGGTCAGTTTTTCTATTTCCAGATTTGTATATTTCAAATGTTTCACATGTCTGTATTAAGTATTTCCTTTACTGACAGCAGAATGTAAACCCGTGATGAGTAAATAATCTAATTCTTCATTAGAATTCTCATTCAGAAAGAATGTTGAAGAATTATTATCAAACATAGCAAAAGCAGCTAATGATGAAGTTATGGGTTGCCTTCATTTTTGCACTTTTTCTCCCCTTTCACATGGAAAGAAAGACATTGTTAAGACATGAAGAAATTGAGAGCAAAAATTAATGGACAGGAGATTAAGAAAATTACTTATTCTAGTAGTACAGATAACCAGACCGGCTAAGGAAGAGATATGCATTGAGAAGTGGTACAATATTAAAGGGAAATAGGTTAACTCAAGACTGATATTGAAATTCAGAATTGCACTGAAATTTTTGGGAAAACATGATGTCAAGAATTAAGACATTCAAGGGACTGATTAACCAGGGAAGAATTTAGTCATGAGAGCTCTGGGTTGGGATTTGAAGTGGGTATTTTTGATCCTTGAATTTACTTATTGGACCATTTGGATGGAATGTTCAAAGCCAGTAAAAACTAACTGAATTACAAGGGGGAAAATAAGAGGCAAAGAATTTGAAAAATTAGCTTATTTATACTTGAAATGTATCATGCCAGAGATTATGTTTAATTACTGAGTGATTGGAAAGAAAACAGAATCTGTTTCCCCACAAATCTAGTAGTATATATGAATTTTTTGCTGTATCTCCAAATTACTTAAATACTCCAGGTGTTACAGACTGGGACTTAAAACTGTGTTTTCATTTATGATTGGTTTATCTTGTATTCAGGTATGTATCTTCTGGAGTAATGGAATTATTGTCTAATGTTATCTAAATTTCTGTGCTTCTAGACCTATATCAGCCTCATTTAGCTATTGATGCCATCTTAAGTTTTGCAAGTATTTGACTCTCTTAAAGAGTGTAAGATTTATTTTGGTGATATTATAATCCTTCTTATCTCTTTTTCTGAAAATGTTTGATCTTGGTAAGACAAGAAGTGATTATTCATTCTGATTACACTATAGGCATCTATAGCAAAACCAGTTTTGGAGTAACCTCTGAAGACTAACAAATATGGTAGTTTTTTACTGAAACCTAAAAAGGCTACATTCTTTCTCTTACGCAGAATGAGAATATAACATGTATGAGGAAGGGTAGAAGATTGTGTGTTAAAAAATTCAGGCGTTTAAATCACGTAGAGGTCATACAGGTTAATTAATTAAAGTACAGGTCATACAGGTTAATAAGTCACCAAGAGACCCACATAGTGCAGCAGGATAGATAGGTAGCTTTTTTTGATGGGCAAGGTTCATTCAGCACAATAGCATCTCTACATGACAGCAGAAGCAAAAGCAATGTAATACAAAAGACTGTTTCTTGACGAAGGGAAAACCTGTAGAGTGAGAATCAGTATGTTTCCCTACAAAAGAAAGCTCACTGGCTAATATAGTAGCCTTTCTGTTATCGTGCATTAAAACAAATAAAGCAAAAATACTGGAATTAAAAGAAAAGAAAAAGAAATCTAAAAAGCCATTTAAACTACTTTTAACAAAAATTCTGCTCTCTTTGGGATAATTTTAACCTCCCAAAAATTATCAAAATTTAGTTGTAGATTCAGATGCTTTGCAAAATCATGAGGCAGATGGTAGTTTTGTTTCACTGAACACCTCAGCAGTTATGAGATGTGACAACACATCAAAAGTTTCTCCAGTTGTGAGTGATACATTTTACTATAGCTATTGCCACAAGATTTTTTTGAAAGTGGGTCGTTCTCCAGCTCCTACTGATGCCGTTCCTCCTGGTCAAATCTTTACTGAGATAAAGAGGAAGTACAAAAATAACTTGATAAATTGGTAGCTAGGGAGCTTACCTGGAAAACTAGAAATTTACAACTCAGTCCCTACTTTAAAGAATACTTAGGTACATTAATGACAATGGATAAAATCCTGATACTGTTTCAAACACTTGTATTCAAACTTTGGTTTTCAGCAAGCAAGTCAATTTTCTGCTATGTATTGACAACCCTGTTTGATACTAAAATGTTGAAACAGATATAAACAATGAAACAGGGACCAGAACTCCTTAAGAAATTCATCAGAATATAGGTGCAGATATGCTTAGTAATACGCTGGAGTGGAAACCTTCCAAAGTGTTTAAATCAAAATAAAAACTCCCACAAAGACAAAGGTGATTAACAATTCATACTCTTGAATTTCTAATAGAAATTATCCCTACACTTCTGATATTTAAATTTTTAATTAAGTTGCTTGATGACTTCTTTTATTTGTGATCTCCTTTTATGATCATCCCTACCTGATTTTGTTCAGTATTTTGACAGAAAGGCAGCTGAGATACAGTAATCTTGTGTCAGCTTCTAGTTCACTTCAGTACAAAGTCAGAGAGCTAACAGTTTATGAGTAATAGATGGGTGAGATTCAAACTACTACCTACACACTTATTGATTCTGCTGGGGTGCTTACTTGGTCTCTTATTTGGGTTTCAACGTATTCCAGTGTCTACCTCTTTGCTCCTATTGAAAAGACCAGACTTAAAATCTTAATTTGACCCTCATGAGAGATTGAAGCCAGCTTTTCTTTACTATGCTAATTATTAGCAAGAAATGTCTTAAAGCACTTCAAAACTAAGTAAAAATTCTCATACAGCTTTGATGTATTTTGCTAATACACAAGAATGTAACAGCAAACTGTTTTCTAATACCACCTCCCACTATATCAGCAATCATGTTGTATGTGATGACACATGTTCCTGCAGAAACCGTGAGCATACTGCAGGTGGGGGGATGAGAGTTGGCTGTGTATGCATAGAAATTTTACATTGTCATAAACCATCCCAGATTGGGGAAACAATTCCCACTCACACTCAAGAGGCTCCAAAGAGCCTCAAAAGAGGCTCAAAACAAGATCTAGCCCCACCTCTGGCATGCTTTATCAAGCCCTGATTTTTCAAACCCATCTGTTCTTCAGAACTACCAGTTCATCTAGCAACCAATCCCATTAGATATTTTTAAACTGTGAGAGGAGTTAGCTGGAGCTCTTAACAAATTGTTCCTGTCATCTACCATCAAGTTTCCCATTATCATTGACAGCAGGAACAACCCATGGCCAATACCCATTTGCACCTCCAGCTGAGAGAGAAATTTCCCCCTAAAAACTTCGTTTAAGCTAAATCACACATTTTGTTCAGCTGAACTACACCAGTTGAGGATTCACCCATCCTCAAGAAAAATGTAGAGAGAAACTATTTTTTTTTTTAGTCCTAGAATGGTGAGTAAAGCAAATTTTATCATTATAAAATCAGCTTAAGATTCCTGTCTACATTAAAAATTGGAGAGCATAAATTACTCTGCATTGAAGGAAATATGTTCCAGCAGTTTAGCAAAATGCCAGCTTAAAGATGCTTTGATGTTTCTTGGAAGCTTTGCTCCAGACTTTCATAGGGCCCTTCAAAAATCTAGTCCATCATTAGTAATATGGCTGGATAGCTAGCCCCTCTGCTAATAAAACATAGTGCCATGTAGAGTACAGCAGTGGCACACAAACAGCCTGCTGGTACTCGAGAAATTTACACAGGAATTGTCTATGGGCATCCAATTCAACATCAGCCCCTGATATACTGGGTAGCATTCCTGGAGGATAGATCACAACTTCCAGAGCCCAACAACATCCCCAGGGGCTGTTTATTCATATAGTCCTAGATGTTGAGTCCAAAAATATTGCTGAGCTCTTTGAAAAAATTTTTATGATTTGGCATCAAAGTACTCTCAAATGGTACCACCAGATTCAGTGAGCACTTTAATGTTACTTCCGTATCTTCATATCTCTTATGGTTTTGGTGTTTTGTTTTGGTTTTTTGTTTATTTATTTGGGGTTTTGTGGTTTTGTTTGGTTGGTTGATTTGGTTTGTTTTTTCTTTGTTTGTGGGTTTTTTTGTTTGTTTCTTTTGCTAATAAACCTGTATTCTGAAGGAGTAAAAGTTTTTCTAAGGATGTCCAAACACAAGTAGACATTGTTAAATGTGGCTGAATAGAGTGTGAAATGGATATTATTCTATAGCATCACATCAGTGTGGAATTTTTTTGCCAGTGAGTACGACAATGTTTGTCTCACTCATGTCTTCGCTCTGTTTTCTCCCATAATGTTAAGGAAATTATAAGCATTACTTTTTGGCATGTACAAAATAGGCTTATATTATTTTTCTATTTCTACATTTTGTTCTTTTTCACTATCATTGATATCTTCCCTTAATACAATACTTTGAGAAATCAATGAAAATTTGTCCCGAAGGCATCCAAAAAAATTACGAAAAAAAGGGATGTCTACTAATTAGTATTCAGCTTCTATTTGTGGAGCATTACAAAGATAAATATTAGTTCCAATTCTAAACTGAGTCAACAATTTGTAACAGTTCAGAATATATTCTCTGCATAGCTCCAGGAAAGGGAAATAAGAAAGGTGGTTTTAATTTGGTGTTGAAGATGGCCAAAGACTTTTTACATTAACAGCTTAATGTAAAGCAGTAGTACCCAGACCTTCAGGGTAAAGGCACCATGTAGTCACATTTCTTGACACTACCCACATTATACAATTGTCTGACTGCTTTTCACAAAACAGGTTTGGTTAATGACAGAAATAAGAACAGTTTATATGGTTGAAGATCTCTTCCTTCTCAAATCTGAAGGGAAGGAAAAGAAAAGAACCTGACAATGGGTAATGGACCCACAGGAAATGCCATGGCAAGATAAATTCACAGGCTATAGTTGCATCCACAGCAAAGGCAGTCTTCCAAATTGCTCAATAAGACATTATCTGAGTCACTGGCTAATATCTTTTTTCTCTGTCATACAGTGTTTCCAAGTCAGACAAGTTAGTTTTGGTCAACTTCCTGCTGCAAGTCAGGTGAGATCTACCTGAGAGACTAAAGCTCCATTATTGGAAATCTGGGTTTAACCACCATTCTGCTTCATCCCATACCCTCTGTGCTCTGAGCCTTGACTGGCTCTTTTACCTTTTTCCTCCAGTCAGGAGGCGATTAGGGCCTTTTTCAGGGGTCCTAATATTTATGGTGTGAAGAGGGGGTGTAATCACACTCATGTCTCTTTTGCTTGAAGAAAATATATGTAAGGAGATTTATAGGAGATGGAGCATTACTGTACATCAAGAAATCCACTAGCCAGGCAAAGTAGTACATTCATTGCTGTTAGAACCTCATTTCTGCAAGATAGCAATCTATACAAGAGTTGAGGAATATTACTCTTTATGATTAACCATTGTTTCTTTGTCAGGTTTCCATCTCTACTAGATGTTGCCAGCATATATGAAGGGGAGCATTCAGGTTAAAATCAGATGATATCTGAGTTCTGATTCAACAGAACCGTATGCTTTTCGTTTGCCTAGTAATGCAGAGAACAAAATCTGGGAAGGTGCAGAAAAAAGAAACAGTTCAGAATGCAGCAATCAGACTCACTTCTAAATGCATAATGTGGATGATATTGAGGTGAATACCAAAAAGGAAACTTGAATAAGCTGGTTCTGACATTTAGATATTTACTGATTCCAAACTGTCTTTGTGAAAACTGCAATTTAAAGAGCATAGAAGCTTAATTCAGTATTCCCTGGAATACAAAAGTAGAGAAGCGTGGTATCATTTGACTGATTTATTCTGCTTCTTTCTCCAAGAACACTGTATTTTATTCTCTTGAGAAGCCTTGTATCTTTCAGAAAACCAGACTGTGAAGTTAACCAGGTATTGCCAATGAACCATCACCTTGCAACTGGAAATGAATTTGATGAGTTGATTCCTCATGACACAGCTTTTAAAATACAGGTAAAGTAAATGGATAACCTATAAGCTTGTCAATAGTTTTGGAAAGCTTATTTGTCATCACCCCTAAGTTTAGAAGCAGACCAGCTAAAGCTTTCTCATCACTGGATTGCATTTTGGAGCAAATAATGTCAGTTTGCTGGGTGAAGACTGAAACAGTTAACACTACACACAGTGTGATGATGAAAGGACTAAAATACCCCTAGATCCACTTCCAGATCTAAGTCTAGACCTAGATCCAGTTTGCAACAGTTTTAAAAATCTGAAGCATTCAATTGCAGTAAAAAATATTTCGATTTTGCAATTAATAGATCATATTTTCTTGGAGTTATCAAAGAAATACAGAGAAACAGAGAAAATAAATCATTAGATACATTTTATGAGATTGAGATTTTGCTTTATGTTTGTGGTATTTTGTAATCAGTGAAAAGAAGCTACTGGAAATTGTTTCTAATGGTGCTGACCCTGCCTTGATCTATGCTGGGGTGAAGTGACATGAAGATCTCTGTTCTTAAATGTCATTTAGAAGAAGGAGTTTTCAAATGTAGAATCAATTCCTGTGTCACTCTTTCATGGTAGTTAAATGATACTGTAGGAATCAAATACAGATGATGCTGTTTGTCCTTGAGATATGACAGCTCCTTCAACTTAAGGTAACTTTATGGCTGCTTGAATGTGTATCTGAGGATATATTTGATTTAAATTACTTTAGAATCATAGGTCACAAAGAGCACTTCAATGCCTTCTTCACTCAGCTGTCTCAGCTAATTAATCGCAGACAAGATTCCTGCAAGAGGGACTGATGCCTCACTTAAAAAGCTGCTTCTACAAGAACCCTAATGTGAGTTACAAGCCCCAACGATAATCAGATCCCAAAAATATTTGGATCAGAGTGTTACTTTCCCAGTGTTTCTGTCCAACCAATCTTTGCTGATATGATGAAAAAAACTATATATCATCAAAAAATTCTCTGAATCTTTTTCTTTTGAAATTTAGATCTCTTTTTCTAAAACTTAAAGTGGACAATGATCTTTCTATGAAGACATTACTGAATGCTTTGCTTTGAACATATCCTAATGTGTTTTCTAATTGTTTTGAATTCTGTTGGTTCTGTCTGGAGTTGTTTTCAAGTGTAAAAGCTGTAGGAATGCAAGTGGAATGGGGACTATTCAGCAGTGTACTAACCTTCTCATATTCCTTCAAGTCAAATATCAGTCATGGTCTTTGAATACAAAATAATTGTGTGGTGTACCATTTACACTGGATTACAATTGTGCCTTTTTCTGCACTCAGTTATTGTGCTTTTCTGATGGTTATGCTTTATCCAGAGCTTAAGTATACTTAAGTAAGTATACTTACTAAGTAAGCACTTAAATTTTTCAGTGAGAGACCCAAGTATAAAGTCATGACTAGCTTACTTATACAATACTTATAGTCACGTTTTTAAATGAAAACTAATAGGTGAACAGTCACCTTCAGCATGAGACAAACTGGCCTCTGGAACTTCTTTTATAATTTATATTCAAGGGTGCTTTGTACTCCTCGAAGAGTGAAGAAGCCCCCAAGTGCAGTTACACCGAGTCAGTGGAACGCTTCTTTTATTCTGGATGTCTTCCTCCTCTCCTTGCATCTTAAATGCTTAATCTCCTTTTAACCCATCTCTACTGTCTGTTTTTTTCTTGGCATTTATTCCTAGTTCATCATTCTCCTAACATTTCCACATGCTCTCTACTCCTTTTTCCAGGTCTTCTGAAGATAAGCGATGACTTGTTCCCTTTCATTTTTATTTTCAGAGTCATCATTCTAATGATGGTGAATCTGGATATTATTCAGACACTGAAAAGTACATGATTTTATAGTGATGAATAGTTTTAAATACGGGAAAGAAGAAAGATAAATCTTGGAAGACTTTCATCTTTGACAAATACTATTTCAGGTAAGGAAGATGTTACATGAACCAACCATAGCATGCTCCCAAGACAAGTTAATTGAGGAGGTGTCACAGCTGTGTGGAAAACTGAATTTCTGTCCTCTGGAAAACTTTACTGTTTGATGTTTGTTTTCAAACTAGCATATATCTCCTTGTTTGGCAGCCAAAGGCAAGACCATCCTTTTAATATATTTGTAGAGTTGATGGGGCATGGTGATGAGGACAGGAGATTACTTAATGCTCCCATGGAAAAGAAGTGTTGGAACACGACAGTGTGCTGAACCTGAATATTCCAAACCTTTTCCTGAGGCTATAACTCTCAGTGTAGCAATGAAGCACTGCTTAATTTTGAACAGAATGTATAGCTCTCTTTGTCCATGTGGCAAGAGAGAAAGGCACAAAACATGATGCTCCTGCAGCAATTAGTAGTCCTCGAGATGCAAGGGAGGTTCAAGATGCTTCTACACCCAACAATTCCAGTAAAGATAGGAACCCTAATCTTTTACCAAGCTCTGCCCCATATTGCTTCTAGTTTACCTTGTATATCAGAACTAATGCTCCCTCCCCTACTCTGTTTGCACACACCAAAAGTTCAGCCTTTTCTCTGGCATCTCAGCTCACATTAATAATCCAGAGCTTATTCAAGAGCTTGTCTACATACCTAACATTACTTTCCATGTACAGAAATATCAGAACTGGGACTGAGGACAGAAAAAGAAAATCTTACAGGACTGAAAGTTGTTAAATGTCTATATAAGTATCAAAGACCCAGGCTTATTACTAGGTATGTGAATGACTAGATAGCTTGTGTAAATTTAATTTTGTATTTGTGTGAAAATAATTGATTGGACATGCACATTTTCAGATCATACAACACTGAGGGACCAATGCTAATCTCAAATAAATAATTTGCAGTGTGACAAATCTTTAATATCTTGTTGCTGTCATTACAAAAGCCAGTTGCAAGAGAGTCATTCACTTATCCTCTGAGATTCCCTGTTCTCTGTTTATTTGAAAAATGTGTGAGAAGTTATTTCTATGGATGTAATTCACCTATCTCACTTTATATAAAATGCAACTGATTGGAAAAATATACCTACTTGAAAGAAATAATTTAAACCCAAGTGTTCTAGTTAATGAAGGCAATCCCTTCTATCCTTCTTTATCTGTTTCTTTTCAAAGACAGTATCGAAAGAATCTACAACTTTTTCAGTTTGTATAAGTTTGATTATTTTTTTTCCACCTGAGTCACAAACTGATTCATCATGGAAATTTCAAGAAAACCTTAGAGCTCTTTAGGAGTTATAGTATACCTAGAAACCAGTTCTTGAAAGACAATACTGGAACAAAGGAGTTCCAGAGCAGAACTTTGCATGAGACATTGCAGAAGTACCACAGCCACAATGTAAAGACAAGACATTTCTCAAGGACAAGGAGGAGGAGGAGCATATACTTACAAGTAATACTTAGAAAAAAATGCAAGAGCGGTAAGAACAGTCAGGTAGAAAGACGAAACCTTCATTAAAATTGATGTTCTAACAAAACGTGACTCAGCAGAACTAAGATGGAGAAAATATATTTTCCCTAACATAAGATAACAGCTGGTCTACCTGCCCCATTTTTTAACATACCTCCTGCCACTTAGGATGTCAACTGCTTTGAAAGGTTGATGAAAATGACAGGGCTTTTCTAAAATGACATGCTATTCTAAAAGCCATAATGGGCACAATGGACAAGTGGAGAGAAAAAAAAGGTGAAATTACACATTACAAAAAGAGTTTAAAAAAGAATAAATTTCATTGTCCAAGAAATTACACAGCCAAAAATTGTAACTTTGGTGAAAAAGAAGAATTAGATTTTTAAAGCAGAGATTATTATCAAATTTCTGTTATCTGTCTTTTCAAAGCACTAGCTCATGTTCTGGAGTTGCTCTCCAAAAAAAAAAAAAAATAAATGAAAGGGGGAAATTTACTTTTAAAAATTAAAAGCTGAAATTCACACATTCTATTTATTCCAGAAAATAGGAGTTTATGAAAGCAGAGTTGGCAGAAGACGTGGGCAAAAGTCCAATAAAAAAAGATGGAGATGCAAGAAAAATTTTATATCATAAATGCTAATGAATTCCAGCTTTGCCATTCTGGAGCTGGGTTGTTTGTTTGCTAGGGTTTTTTTTTGTTTGTTTGCTTTTTGTTGTTTTGTTGTTGTTGTTGTTGTTGTTTTGGTTGGTTGGTTGGTTGGTTGTTTGCCTGGGTTATTGTAGGATTTGTTTTGTTTGTTTTTGTGGGGTGAAGGTTAACTTAGGGGTCATAGGTAAAAAAAAGTTTTGAATTTTTTTTTTCTCCGTATTGAAGAGTGTTTCAAATGGAGCAGGTGAAAGATACAAAGGACATTGTAAAAATCAGTAATTGAAAGCAGACCAGAGTTTTACATGGGTCTACAGAGCTAAGCTTTCTGAGATAGCTTGCTGCTGAAAAAACGTGGAAATTTTGATTCAGCTATAGAGCAAGAGTGTAAGTTTAACAAGAGCAAGTGCTGGATTATGCATCTCGGACAGGACAGCCCTAGATGTATGTACAGATTGGGGACTGAGATGATGGAAAGCAGTTCCATGGAAAGGGACCTGGGGGTCCTGATTGATGGCAAGTTGAATATGAGTCAGCAGTGCCCTGGCAGCCAGGAGGGCCAACCATGTCCTGGGGGGGATCAGGCAAAGCATCGCCAGCTGTTTGAGGGAGTGGATTGTCCTGCTCTACCCTCCACTAGTGTGGCTTCACCTTGAACATTGTGTGCAGGTTTGGGCACCACAGTCTAAGGAGGGCAATGAAGATGGTGAAGGGCCCGAAGGGGAAGCCGTATGAGGAGCAGCTGAAGTCATTGGTCTGTTCAGCCTGGAGAAGAGAAGACTGAGGGGAGACCTTATTGCAGTCTACGACTTCCTTCTGAGGGGAAGAGGAGGGGTAGATACTGATCTATCTGGTGTTCAGTAACAGGACCAGAGTGAATGACCTGAAGTTTTATCAGGGGAGGTTTAGGTTGGATATCAGAAAGAAGTTCTTCATCCAGATGATCACTGGGCATTGGAACAGGCTCCCCAAGGAAGTGATCACAGTAATAAGTCTGACAGAGTTCCAGAAGCATTTGGACAATGCTCTCAGGCACATGGTGAGATTCTTGGGACTGTTCTGTACAAGGCTAGAAGTTGGACTTTGATTATCTTTGTGGGTCTCTTCCAAATAAGAGTATTCGGATTCTGGAATTCTTAGTGCTGTGCTGGGTCAACTGATAGTAGTAGAAAGAGTCTGTCCTTTAAGAGTTCATCAGAACTTTGTTTTTTAGACTTTCAAGAGCTGTTCATTTTTATTTGTTCTGTCATTCTTTCTTATGGCATTGCATCTTCCTTGTAATATGAGCTAAGCTATTTACTGCCCAAAAGTAAAATAAAAAAAATAAATAAATAAATTACCGAGGTGTGCTTTTATGTGCAATAAAGATGAAATCTTCAAATCAGGCAGTTCAATGACAGGTGTTTATTCCCTAGAAATACCTAAAGGAATGTACTTTACTTCCTACTTTGTATGCTACATTCTGATCACTGGAGACCAACTGAATACTAAATTTGTTTTGGTCAAAAAAAACACTTCATCTTTGACCTCCACACAAGCTAGAACACTACTGTGCAAAATAGACTGGCACCAGAGGATAAGGATCTAGCTGAGAAGTAAAGGACAAGTTTATTCTATTTTCCTAACTTTCACAGTATGGCACAAAATATGAAGCAGCAAATATCTTCATGGAGAGCTTACTAGAGTCCTTGGCGAGTCTTCAGTTAACTCTTTTACATTCTTCTCCTCCAGAAAGTAGCAGCAGATGTGTTCACCCCATGATGCTGTATAATTGGTCTGAAAAATACCATGAACAGAAAGCCTCCATACAAAAATGTATTATTGATGCCCCACAACCGCACAACAGAAAAAGTAAATTGCCTAGGGATAAAAAATAAAATCCGTGAAGATACATAAGTGATTTAAAAGCCCGAGCTGGGCCCAAGTTCCAAAAGAGATGTTTGTAAGCTCAAATTCTCAGAGGAACAAAGTCTCAGAGGGACTTTATACAGAAGGCAGTAAACTCAGTGGTGCCACAATTAAAAACTACCAGTACCTGAGCTAGTCACTTTAAAGTTGGCTCATGTATCTGTGATTGGAAGGCTGTCCTGAGGGTTACTGACCTAAATGCCTAAGTCATTTCTGAAAATGGATCTTGGGACTCTTAGCTGGCTCAGACTCTTCGGAAATGTATTGGATATGCTTGCAAGGCCCAAAGAGTCTTTAACTATAATTGTCATCACAAGGAAGTGGAAGTATCAGAAGAAAACCAGTAAAACATGAGTGTGAGAGTCAACAGAATGAAAAGAAAGAGGTAGGGGGTTCTTTTGGGTTTTTTTTTGTTTTGTTTTTTTTTTCATGTAGCTACTTCTGTACAATGTTTAATTTTTAATAAAATATAAGATTAATTTCATCATATATTTATCTGCTATTGGACTTGATAATCTTAAAGGTCTTTTCCAAGCTAAATGTTTCTTTGATTTGATGACTCTAAGTATAGTAGTTATACATGGTGTTTATAAATGTCTACATGCATTATATATATATATATATATATATATATACATACATTATTGATACTGCTAAATATGGTGTGACATATCAAACCAAGTGGTTAACCAGGCATAAATTTAATGCACCTGTGCCAAGAACTAATGTATATAATAATTAATGGACTGAAAAAATACCACATATACAGTAATGTCCCTTCAGAAAATTCCCAGTTACCCTAGATAATTAGTTGTTGAGTCTTCACCCTTTGCTGCATACTTTGTCAATTAAAAGAATGTCTTAAAATACAACCATACTCTCAAAATGTATTTGTTCCCATACAGTAACCATATATTGCTCAGCCTTGTCTTGTAGAGTTAACAAAGAGATCAGATCAGAGAAATAAAGTTGCTGATACAGCACCAACTTTATAAGAAAAAATGTAAAAACAGAGAGTATGTTGTGATTGTCATGTTCTGAATACATAGGATTTTTCAGAACAAGAATATCTATAGTTTACTCCATTTTATTAACATATAGTAATCATATGTAAGGATCAGGTTAAAAAAATTTCCATTTAATTTATGGTGCATACTATATCCTGAAGCAACCTCATTTAATCTATTGAAAGCATCACTTCAGTTTAATGATAAGAGTTTTCTATGATGGTGTGGCAATGGATTTGTCATATACAGGATGGAAGAAGTCCTGTCAGAGATGGACTAGTGAAGAAAATGAAAACAGTTCAAATGTTATAGAAACCGAAATTTTTAAGGTGGTTTAAACAGGTTTTAAAATGGCTTTTACCTTTTTGCAGAGTCACTGTCTCCCTCTTCCCGACACCCCCTGTGAAGCTATTGTCTCCCATGCAGAGTGTCCTGGGAAGGTGTCCTGCGGTGTTCCTCACTGGTCCTTTGTTAACCCCTTCCTATTGGCTGTTGACCCTTTACCTGATGGTTTTTTCTATGTGACCCTGAACTTGTGATTGGTCCCCTTTTGACCCTCCTGAAAGCCTTATAAACCCCTACCCCACAATAAACTTCCTCTTTCGTCCGTCCCTCCCTGGTGGTCTGTGTGCTCCTTGCGGGGTCGCAGGGCCACGTGCCGGGGGGCAGGGGGAAGAGCATTCACCTCGCAGGTAATGGGCTGGCAGCCTAAGGGCTGGAGGTCTCCCCCATCCCACTAATCCGTCGTATGATGGCAAGGCAAAGAACCTTGAAAGAAAGTCAGCTCTCTTGTTCTGAAATTTATTGCCAAGCTTTAGCAAAACACAAGTTCTGAGTGATACTCAGAAATATTTTTCTAATTGTTGTACCACCTGCTCAACAAATTTTTGTTCTCAGATGCTCTATCCTACATAATCTCCATCTGAAGTTCTTTCATAATATTTGGTACAAAACATTTTTTTACTACTGGGATACTTGTAGAGTAACCAAGTTACTTTTCTGGAATTTGAATTAACTTTCTGATCCCTAAAGCTTCATTGGTTTTATGCATGAGAGACATAATAGTGTATTATTTGGAATGGTGACTTACTTCAGCACAGTCTGTTGTAATGACTTCTGGTTTGCTTTTACTGAAGTAGGCACATATCTCTTAATTCTTTCATTTCAGTTTGATATCATTGAGGCTAAAAATGTATTTGCCTGGGTTCATTTAAGGTGAAGAATCCCTTCAGTATTCCCATTATTACTTTTGTCACTTTCTTCTTACTAATCTGTCTTGCAAGGATCTCATATATTAATTTTCCTTTCAGTTAAAATGGCACAGGTCTGATAGTGCCCTCATTAGCCAAACTGTTATTCCTCCCTCTGGCCTCACAAACTATATTAAATGATGTTTCTTTTGGGGGAGTCCAGGAATGACATTCTGAGAAATGCTTTAATCGATGGGTCTCAAATTGGATTTAATTTACATTTAATAACACACGTATTGTATGGTAAATTAATTATTACTGACTGTTGAACATGAGTTTTGAGAATTAATAGTTAAGGAATGAATAGTATGTTTATTATATAGAGGGTTACAGAACATCAATAATATTTCTTTCCAGTAATGAAGTGGTATTTGTTTGACATAAGTTAATTATTTAGTCAGGTTTAAAAGAATAATTATCTGATCTCTGTAAACAAGCTGTGTTAATTAAAACAAATAGATAGAAAGCTTCACATAAAAAAATCTAATGGATTTTTATTTTTTAACTAACTCTTTCTTTCTGAAAGTTTTTCTACCAGAAATTTTGAATTTCATCACTTCTGCAAGTGATTTCAAATTAAGTCATGTCAAGTTATATTTGTAGCCATAAATTTGTAACCATTCAACTTTAAACAATTAGGCATCATATTTTCAGATACAGATCTTTGTAGGATGTAGGGGTTTTTTGGTATCTTTGGACATATATATATCTGAAATAAAACAACAAATAAGAAGGTTCATTTCTGTATGAATTTTTAAAAGAGAAAATTTGGACTAAAGTGTCATTTTCTTTCTTGTAGTTTTGACAGGAAAAAGATGTCCAAAGATTAATGTTATTTATATTCTTGAACTGATACATGTGTATGATATTAAATTGACTTTTCTGTTATTTTTCTGTTTTGATTGGGTAGCCAGTCCACTTTTTCTTCTATAAATTACTATAATAAGACTATAAACAATTCAGGAGTCAAGTGACCACCCAACCAAAGTATAAAATATTGAAAAGGTCAAAAGAGTGCAGCACACTACCAAGATTCATTGAATATAAATTAGACATTAAACTTCTGATATCTCATTCCTTTGACTCAGTAGTAATGAGAATGGAAAATGGTAGAAAATTAATCCCTTCTCATTAAAAAGCTTGTAATGAGAATGTGGAACTTAGTAGTAATGTAACCTGTTCTCATTACAGTCATCAGGAAGGGATCTTTGTGGTCTTCTTCAGATGTCATAGCAGTGAACTTTTTCTCCCTAATAGAATAGTGCAGTGAATGTGGTTACGTTGCATACTACTCCCTTGCATAGGGTTTCCACACGGTAAAATTGTTCTAAACTGACATAACCCTTTTCATTCACTGGTACTGGAATTTCTTCTGTATCTACACGTTATATTAAAGTGAACATAGATCTATGTCACATATTTTTTCAGTGCTCCCGAAACCAGGTAGATGCCCACACCCTGCAGAATTTCAGTGTAATTTGCAGACTAAGTCTCCTTAGAGTATTTTATAAAGTGTAACTTGAGTCAAGAGTGACAGAAAATTAATATGCCAATAATAATTATCCAACTAAAAATGTGTACACATTGATTAATGATTGCGGATTATCAATGAGATAAACACCAGAAATATGCTCACATACCTACCTACACACACACAAATTGCTGACAAAAAGGTACCTATGTATTTCTATTTCCCACAATAAATTCCTCTGTGCCCACAACATATAATTTATCACAGTGAATTTTACAGTCTTCCTGACTTTGAAGTTCATCCAGATTTTCACTAACAGTACTTAGGTTGTGAAAACAGGAAAAGTAAAAAACCAAACAACATACTACAGCTAAACAATATTTTATTTTGCTTTCCATGAAAAATTAGGTATAAAATAACTTATTTTGATGGAAGTATACAAGTTAATGTTCTTTTTTGTTCTCAGTAACTGAACACAGCAGTCAAGGAAAAAAAGTACATTTATTTTTGATATTGAAAAATGTGTGTCAGAGAAGTTTGGTTGTGAAATATGAAATATTTTAACACACAGTGTTAAAATACGTTACCAGAATGACCTGTTTCCTACTCTCCAGAACTGATAAGGTGCATTTAGCAGGAGAGTTACACCTGCACACTGGCTGTGCTTAGGGGTGCATCCTGGCAATGGCCCCACATCTCACATCTCTTACCCTGGGACCCACATGACAAGTGTAGTTATTTAACCAGTGAGGATACTCTAATGTGCATTTTACATTGCCACATTGGGAATGAAACCAAACACAGTGTTCCTCTGCAATCTAGTAAATCCCTGATGCCATGAGAAGGGTTTGTTATGAAATGTAGAAGGTTGTAATGAACTAGAGAGAGAAGGTCTTCTGTAGGAGAAGAAATTCCCAATATGCTCATCTACATACAGACACACTTGCAAATTCAAGTGTATTTTTCCAGGGCTATCAAAACCCACATGTCAACCAGAGACAGCCAAACTGAAGGTCTTTCCTTATAAGCTCCCTATTTTGCACAATGGGAAATGATGGCATACAACTCTATGGCTGCTTCAAATACCCTTGACATCTGCAGGTTGCAGAACTACCCACAGGCAATCCAGGAAAAGCATCTGTAGCAGCACAGCACAGCAACCTGGCCTATCTAAATTATGCTGGCAGCAGCTCTGGTTCTTGAAACACTCTACAACTGGGAAAGTAGAAAAGGGCTAATCTCACCTCTTCCACCTGATCTGACTGTACATGTGTGTTAAATGACTCCAACTATCAACAAAAGTGTATTTTCTTAATGTGTTTGGTGAGTATTCACAATTATACATATGCACACATAGACACACATTCTCACGTATCTTCTCCAGTGCTATCAGACGGATTTTTTTTCTCTGAAAGTTGTCATGAGAATGGCTGTGTTTTATTTGACATTTCTTGCAAAACTATTGCTAACTTCTATGAGCAATCTACTCTTCCTAAGTTTTTAATGCTATTAATTTATTGAAATTTTGATGCAATTTCTTTAGCAAAACGTTTTAGGATAAGCCAGTTAGTTTCATGTCAGTATCTGTGAAAAAAAATAACTTTGGCTTTTAAGTGTTACCTAGGATGAAAGAATTATACTGCAGATGCAAAAGAAACCTGGTAGACTACAGATTTCCATTCACACCAAAGGACTGTGAAAGGAATACTGTCTCAGTGAAGCCAAATTCTCTCCAGTGACCTTGCGCAGCCTACAGGAACACACAGCTTAGAGTAGATCAATGTCACTAACAAATAATCAACCTGGTTGAATCAACAAATATACTGACACCTAAGACCAACACCATAGATACTTTAGTGACTATAATCTTCCAAAGACTTTGCTGGAAAGTTGCAGAAAGTTCTGGAAATTTGCAGAAAATTTTTATGTCCATACCAAAACTCACTAGCACAAAGATACCAGCTCTTTAGCTGTCTACCAATTTCTTAACCCACAAAAGCTTCACAGGTTTTGGTAAATGTTTGTGGAATACTTTCCTAAACACAAAATTTTATTTTTTTCTCTGATTTCCTGAGAATTAGACTGCAGATTTCACAGCATCCTCTATCATGGGCCCCTATGGGTTTTCACCTGGTCTCCAAATACTCTCTTTGCAATATGTATTTTGGAATCAATCATGCTTTTAAATTACTTTTATTCTGGCTTTCTTTATGTAGGGCATCTGAGAACCAAAATTTTCCACATCATTTAATATCGAAAGGTACCTGCCAGAAGTGACTGTTATCCAGATACGATCATCTGTGTATTGAAGGCCTTGTTCGGTGGGAGGGCAAAATAGCTCATTTCATTGTTTAATTTCCACTCCAGTAATCACAGGTCACAAATACTAGTGTTCTTCATTGCATCTTCTATCTTTGTAGTATCATATTCTGTGTTTGCTTCATGAGGCATTCAATTTTCCAATTTTCTCTTTTCTTCTGAATGACCCTATTCTTGAGAATTCAAGGTGTCAAAATTTGCATGGACAATTGGTGCCATTAACAGGCTACCTAGTCTTTGAATGTTTAGCATTACAGTTGTACCCTTCATCCATTAACTCACTTGTGGAAAATTGATTAAACATACCCCTCTGGAGTCATGTGGCCAACCGCTTCAAAAAATTATCTTGTAGTTTGAAAAATACGGATCCATAATTCAATGCTCTTTGCAACCATAGTTACTGATCCAACTGTGTGAAATATTGACAGTGGTAGGAGAACTGCATTGTTTTTGAGTGATCGTAAAAGCCTTAAAGCCTCCTTCCTGAATCCCAAGTGGAACAGGTGATTGATGCTTATTTGGCTACTTTAGAAGTACTTTTAAGTACATTTACAAACCCAAGATTAGTCATTAAAATTTTTAAAAAGTTCAATATCAATATCACCATTGGGGGTGACTCAAAGAAGTAGTGATGAAAACATTCTTCCATCTACTTGCATTAGTGCTCCTTGGGAAGTGGAAAAAAAAAAAAGTTAGTAGACTTAAAAATGTTTGTCACAAATCACATGTACTTATCCTGACTTTGACCATGATATAATTCCATCCTTCTTCAGCAAGGCATACTTACCTAGGCAGATGGACGGACTTAAGCAGGACTTAAGCGTGTGTTTAATGGTGGATAAAGACTTAAAAATACCTTTGCAAACACTAGCAGATTTAAGCTAGAAAGTATATTTTGTTTTCAAATTTAGTCCACAAATGAATAGAACATACTCAAAGTGCTGACTCCAAAATGCATTACAATTCCTTTTGGATCTGCAGTAGAGCTTGGATGATGTCTGGATCTTTCACTACCACCACCACCAAAGAAAACCTTTAAAAAGAGCCGGAAAACAAAAAATAAGTCCATAAATGTACCGTGTGGGTAAGTTACTCCATGTGTCTCCTCCGAAAAAAAAATCTTAAGTAAATTAACATTACTGAATTGATCTTCAAGTCAAAGCTTTAAAGAGAATATGCTAAAAGTCTATTTTGGACAGTGGTGTAAACATACATTTATACCACTGTATAATGAAATAGAGTTTCTTGGAACTTTCATCCATTATCTCTTACAGATGCACAGACACAAAAACTGACATCATTACAAAAAAATTACTATGTCAGAAAACTGACCTTCTTGAGAAAATCTTAGCTATTTTCTCCCTCCTGTGAAAAAAATGTTAAGAGTTAAGCGAACCTAATGTACTAAGGTGAGCAATTTGACAAGAAAAGAATAGGAAGGAGCAGAGAAAAAGGCAAACTATGACTATCCCAGTCCCTCACTTCTGATCATGCCTCTGATTGCTGACTAGAAACTATTGTCACAAAGGAGAATGGAAAGTTACTCTCCAATCTCAAAAGCTGGGACCTTTAGTTGTGTAAATTGTTGTACTATATAGCTATATATTACACTAAAAATTAATTTTAGGCCTTGTTACCATTAAATTGTTGTTGATTAAGCAAAACTAATAATAATGTATGTATTAAATGAGGGTCCTTAGGCATTTGGCTAAAAACAGCATTAGTTTCTCTCAGGTTACTAATTCTTACTATGAAAGAGGTCAGTACAATGACATTAGAAAAACAGTGATATTTCTCAGCCTTCTATTTTGGCTACCCCATAAAAATTCAAGGAAACTTGTACACCATTCTTTGACCATCATAAAAGCAGGACCTATGAAATAAAGGTGGGTTGGAAAGAAAGACGAAAGTATTTGAAATGGAAAAAAAAAAAAACAAACCAAAACCACCAAACAAACAACCCTCATCCCCTCAAAACCCAGCTTGTGGACAACCTTATATTCATCTTCAGGGTCAAATTTTCTTAGCCCGGGAATGAATGAGTTGATCTGAAGGAAAAGTCCAAGCATATAAATAATCTCATGGCTTCACTTTAGATTCTACATGCTGACAAAGTATCTCCTTTTCTAGTCTCTATGGTTTGTGGTACCATAGTGTTTATTATGGTACCAATCAAATAATTATTATTTGACTACTTTTGGATCAAATAAAAAAGGTCACTTGCATTAGTCAACAGGTCTGCAATGTTCTCACGAGTCAAAAATGATCTGAAATTATACACTTGTTCTATATAAAACTACCTCTTAATAGGTAGAAACATACAGTGGAAGCAGAATATCATTTAGATATTCCTGCTTTATATGCTATGGGCATTTATACCATGCCAAAGGATTTGGAAATTCTTACTGTAATTATTTGAATTACAATAAACTACACACCTTCATGAGTGTGTGATGCAAAGCCTATTTGGCCTGAATTTTTTAAAATGTGCTGCATAATTTTAATTCGACTTTCACATAACACAACTGTTCCAGCTATACAAAGATCATGCTCTTGGAAACATTTTATTTGAAGCATACTGCTACTCAGGTATCTTTCATGGATTCCTTTCAAATAGTCCATTGACTCCTCTCTAAGCTGTAGTCCATGAGACATCAGAATAAACCAGATGCAGACTGGTAATGTAGCTGGCCTGACAAGAGAGTCTTCCTATTTTTGGTTTTCCATCACTCCCCAAATTTTTCTATATGGCCTCAGCAAAACTAGATTCTCAAGCTTTTTCCCTGCTGTAAGGTGTGGATGTTAACTCTTTTTCTATTTACTGTTCTTAAACTGAGAAACAATTGGTGTGCATTGCCTGGTGTGGGACAAGATGTGGGATTGTGGTCCCATCTGCTCTTCCACATACACAAGAACTACCTGAAGGCCTGGACAACAGCCCAGAAGAGAATGCTAGCACACTCCCTATCACATCTCTAGCTGATGCTTGGTCTTTGTGTCTTTTATTTCTATTGACTGATGGAAAGGCACATTATTAACCTTGCTTTGCTGGAAGGGCTGTGTTATACAAGTCAACCCGAGTACTAATCTTTTCTCTGTATAAATAGAAAGAGTACATCTATATTGCCTGCACCCTGGAAGCATTCTTTGAGTAGAATTTGGAAATTTAGATTAAAGGAAAAAGATGTCATATTAAAAAGCAAACCTTCAGCTAACGGCCTTGTCCTATGGCATGGGACTTTCTGAGACACAAAGTTCAGTGAAAATAGAATACAGCACTACAACATTTGCAATTTCTTTAGGGGGTTACAGCGCACAATGTGAGTTGGTCATCCAAAGAGAGCTTTGGTACAGGAATTCTTTAATATTACTATTTTTATTGTTATTATTGTGAATCTGTAATGATTGCTTTGCTGCTGTATATTTGCCACTCTGACTTGCAGGTACAGAAATGACAAAATGCTTCAACAGATGAAAGGCTGTCCTTAGGGTATTTCCAGCTCAGTAAGAAGTGGCAACTACAAGACATCTCACAAGAAAGCCTGTCTTTTAACAGTTTATAGCTGTATTGTGCACAGCCTGATTCTTTTGAGCAGGATCTTTGGGGCACCTTCCTTTGTCCAATCTGAGTATATCTCTTTCCTTGTCATTCTTCTTTTGTCTTTTTTTTTTTCCTTCCCCTCCTTTTTTTTTTAAACAAGAGTAGCTGTAGGCTGCTCTTCTAGTTTCACTAGACCTTTAGACGTCAGTATTAGGTTGGGTCTGTGAACTCACCTGTTATGTTAAAAACCGTGAGACAAATCCTATTTCCCTTGTGGCTCATAAGAATTTTGCCTTTGACTTCAACAGGACATGATCACAGAGAGACAATTTGTGCAAAGATCCAGGAAAAGAGGGCTTTCTTCTCCTCCCCATTTAACTCTGGTGGTTGTCATTTTTGGTCCTTGGATGTATAACTTCTTTGAAATAAAAAAATTATATTGCTCTACAGTGTAGACTCTCTCACATGTGTTTATCAGTCCGCTCTGATGAAGGGGGTGAAGATCATTAGCTATACTTAACAGACATTAAAACTAAATGACAGAGACATTTACTTCAGATCAACATAGTGACTGTTAACAGGAAAAGGAGCTAAGCTCGGGCTTTCTTATTTCGAGACCAGCAGCTTACCCTAATGAGCCAGAGTAGCAGCCTGAGAGTATTTACTGAGGTTTTTTTTCATTGTGCTACTTTACTTACGGAAAGAATAATTGGTAGCTTATGCTCTGAAAAAGGAGTCAAACTCCTACTTCTCTGCTCAATTTTCATGAAACATGGTGATGTTTTGGGGATAAGATCTCATATTACAACAATCAAGGACTAAACCTATCTAATTCCACTCAAGTATTGGGTCCACAGTTGAACTCAACAGGTAATAACTAGAAATAATTTATCAGATGTAATTAATGCAGAAATGGATTTAATAACAATCAGTATTAAGTTTCTGCATGTCTCAGAAGTGGGTCAATGGCTCAATTAAACTGAGGTGCCTAAACACCACATCAATAAAATGCTGCTGTGGTATATCCTGTGTCTAGTGGAAACTCATAACTTTGAAAATTGGGGGATTACTTCTGTAAGAAACCCCCAGAATCTGTGGATTCATCAACATCAGAAGTGTTGCAGGTGCTAGACCTGACTATGCACTAGCTAAAGCCAGTACTGGAAGTTAATAGTAATTTCAACATGGTTCTGCAACTACACTCATAAACATTAGGAGGAGGTAGGCATTGCATCTTTCTAAGACAAATGAGCAGTATGTCTCTGCTCAGACATACCTTATACCATGTTAGCTCTGCACTTATCTCTCCCCTATCTTACTGAAAAAAGATGTTATGTGTTTTCCCCTATGTGCTGAAAAAAATATCAGTTGAGGATACTGTAAGTTTTGGTTTTCCAGACCAATGCTGCAGAGCAAAAGAGGATCTCATAGTTTAAGAATGTAGAAGGCTTTGAGGGAATTCTGTTTCTTTTGCGGTTTCTGTGCTGCTCCAGAAGGGCTTGGGGGGTGGGGGAGGAGGAACAAACAAAACCGCAAAAAGCCCGAAAAGGTAAGCATGTTAGTTCTGGTTTATTTTTATATTGAGTTTATATCCCATGAATGACACCAGTATGTTTTTCATTGGTTTCTGTGAATTTTGTATTAGAGAACAGTTCATGCATTTGGAAGCATAAGACAACGATTGACAGAAGTACAGAGGAGTATGTGACAGCATGACTACAATGTTAAAAAGCATAATTTACGGTATTAATTGACTGTCGCCCTGAGTCATCACTGCTATGCTGGCTGCATACAGTGTGTTGCTGCCAATATCAAATTATTCTATGTTCCTATGAGTACCTAGCCTTAATGCAATACTGTACTGAGACATTAGGAAAAGTAAGCTCACATATGTTAGGTATACAGATATAGATTTTATAGTAAGGGTGAGCTAATGGGTCAAATTTTGCCATTGACTACTCACCTGCAACAACGACAGAGAATGAAGAAACTGCAGAGCTGAGGTTGTTGAATCTCATAATAATCACAATTTGGCTTGCTTATCTGTACATACCATTTTACATTGCTGTTACACTTTCAGCCTGCACATTTCCACCTATAAACAAATAAGCCAGTCTGAGTGTCAAAGTTAATTTCTTAAATCCTTTTCTGAGCTTGTAAATGTGGGCCCTGGTTTTCATAACTGTGAAGGAAATGCAGTCCTCACTCATTTTAATTAGATAGTAGAATGCTTACAGAAAAAAAGAAAATCTAGGAAGAAATATTGATATGTTCTTTGATGCAGTGATAAAATTTCTTTAAAAATGTAAAGTCCCCCTGGTTTGCCCTGTTTCATGATAACTTCATGCCCTTGAAATCATAAGCTACAGCATACATGCCATGGTGGGGCAGACCCTGTTATGCAGAATACCAAAGGGCAGAAACAGACCAGGCATAGCACACCATGCAGGCTCCTTTGCAATGTTGCAGATTCCCTCTGACTTTGGAGAAAACAAAAAAACAGTGTGTCAGGCCCTACACTTCAGATACTGATGAAGAAAAATTGAAGGGCACCTAGGAGAGACTGTAATACTAAAATTCCTGTAGTTTAGCTAATAAACATGTATTTGGATTTGTTTGGTCTCCGAATTCTGTATAAGTAAAATTAGTAAAAGGATTGCAATCAAAAATCTCAATGGTTGATTGAACTTCCAATTTCACTTAATGAAAATCAAGATAAGTTATAGTACGAAGCTGGTTTATTGACTCTGTAATGGACAAAGATCAGATTGTGCATGCTGATTAAAGATGATTAAGAAAACATTTCTGATATTGTGGACCTCCAAAGTCATAAGGAATTACCTCCAGACTTTTGAGAGAACAAACTGTCTCACAATAAATTGTCATGATTCTTGCCTTCCTTTTTCAGAAACTACTTGGGGTGGAGGTGGAAAAAAGGTACAGCTGTAAAACAAGTCTCTTGCACAGATTTTTGCAGCCTTCTTTCAATCACAAATTTAAAGCAACTTAATTAACAAGTACAGTACATGTTATGTTCTTACGTATACAGGGTATGTGAAGTTTTGTAATTCAAGGAAAATAATCAAGTCTGATCCATGGTACCATCAGCACGTCCATAGTATATCATCATGTCTTCTCTGAGACCTCAACAGAACAGTTCTGGTGCTTCTCTGTTGCTTGGTTGAGTTTGAATTACCAGCAAGAGGAAGTTGTCTAAGACTCAAAAATAACCAATAAGGACAGGTACATACCATAAAATGGTGAGCAAAGGAGAAGGAAACGCTGAAAATATTAAGTAATTTTTCAGTTTTTAAATCTCAAGTCTACAGCTATTTTTGCTTTACTTTAATGGGAAAGAGTTCTGCTGTGTTTTTAACTGCAAAATCAGAGATTTTTCAGTCCTACTGCTAGTGAAGGAGTTATACATGGCAGTCAAATATTCAGAGGCGTAAAAGTCAAAATGTTAAAACCAAACACACATTTCTGTGTACAATTTTTTTTACCTCTGAAGACAAACAGTCCTGATTTTTGTACACAGAGTAAACACAGATTGGAGTATACACACTACACTGAAAAGACATCATAATTGTGGGGGTTTTTAAAATAATAATTAAATAATAAGTATTTAAATAAACAAAATAATAATTAAACTCCTAAAGAAAATGGAAGAAATTAGGTGACAGAATGTAGGGTGTCAGCATGAGATTATTTTGGAAGGGAACCAAACACTCATCAGTGTAAAATAAAAAAAAAAAATCTCATTTGGAAATGTGTTTATGCTTAATTTGAACTTTGTGATGACATCATCCCAAAAGTTTTTGCTGGCCATTTAATACCACTATGGACCCAGACCTTCAGAAGTAAACAGAATTCTGGTATCTACCTCTTGTATTATCTCCTTCACAGCCCTTTATGTCTGAGGATGAATATTTACAAGATTTGTCATATTCTCACAATGTGAAGAGTTTTATGAAACAGCTTTTCAAGTAACATTTCAAAGAACAGATCTCTAATGATTTCATTAACATAATGGCTGATCACAGATTTAACTGTAACTGGGCCAATGCATTGCCATTTCAGGGAAGTTTAACAAAGTTCATTAAGCCTGGATGTGTTTATTTATCACTGCTTAAATAAAATTTTAATGTAAGAAATGCACAGGACATGAATTTACTTGCAAATTTGATGATTTTCATATGCAAACATTTTCAGAAGGATTTAATACATTTCTATTTTTAGAAAAACTATCTTTAAAGAGAATTGGCCAGTACTTCCCATAGGTCTTTCAACACATTCTCTGTATTAACATATGAATATCTAATGAAAACAGAGATGATCAGTAAAATTACCTTTATTTTCTCTATCAAGTCTGTAGAGTGAATAGCTAAGAATTATGCTGTCTTCTGTTTTATTAACAAGCACAATTTAGTCATTCACTCATTCATTTATTTTATGAATATTAACAGGGATGATTAAATTGAAAAAAAATTAATCAAATACCCCATCACATTTTGTAAAAGGGCATCACCAGCTTCTGATTCAAACTGGATTTTATTTGGGGTAAAAATCATACCAAATGTTACTTCAGTAATTCTAACTAGAGAGTACATAACTTCAACTGAAGGATTTAAATTGCTTCAGATGCACTTTGCATTATAATTGCTTACACAGGTGGCTGGCAGAAGCATCATTCTAATGCTGTGCTCCTTTTTCCCCCCAACACTCCTAAATTGTACCAGTTTCTAGTTATCATTCCTCCACAAATACACTCAAGATCTTCAGAAATGCACTAAACCCACATTTGAACACAGGGTTAAATAGCATAAGGGTAGCCCCCAATAGTACAAACATTCCAAGCTCCACGTTGCTTTACTTCTGTAAAGCCAAAATACACTATTTTGCATTTGATTTGCTATGGTATAAAAACAAATCTTCACAATTTTAATGTTCTTAATGATTTTCTAAAGCCTCCCTTCCACTGTATGCTGCAAGGAGACATTTTTTTTAATGATTAGGAATGAATGAAATTCTAGCAAACGTCTGGATTTCACCCTGTTCCAATGGATCTATGGATCCACCAACAGCCATCAGCATCCTACAGCAGCTGTTCTGTGTCAATCTTCTTCAGCTACTGGCTGTAATGCATCACCTCTTGCTGTGCAATATCCTTACTGAGCAAGTCAGGAACATACTGAAAGGGACTTGTGTCCTTCCCTTGCTGATAGTGTGCACTGCAGCAACTTAATGGTTCTTGCCATCCTCTTACTGCACCATCTCTTCATCCATAAATGTCCACTCTCTTTCCCTTTGGCAGTCCTTTGGTACTCATTTTTCCACAAAATCCTGCTCATGCAGAATTTTGTGGAAAAAGGATTTCAACAACAATCTCCTTTGAATCAATCTCATTGAATCAATCTAGTTGGAAAAGGATCTCAAAAATAATCCTATGTCCCCCTTTTTACATTATTCTCTTTTGAAATTCACTTTATAATTACCTGTCACAATAAGGTACTATTTTTCTCTTTAGAGCTAAGAATTAGACTTTTTTCTCATTCATACATGGGGTAGATTCATGTTTAAAGTAGTTAAAGTACTCTTCTAGATTCCAACTGTTTTTGTAATGAACTTTGTCAATTTGGTCCCTATATTTCCTGCCTCTTTTCATCACACCTTTACAGGTAAGAAGTTCCTTCATATTCAAGCTATTGGCAATAATCATGTGGTCTCATTTGCAGGGTAGCATGGCTTAATGGAGCTAAAACTGCTCAATCTGTGCAATGAAAATCTCATCAACTAGAGAATAGAAATCATCAGCTTCTTGTAGTGTAACATCTCATTGCAAACTACTCATACTGTTTATACAGTACGCAAATTGATTTCTGAAAATCCCAGGTAGAATCTTGGCATCCTCATTATTCTAAATGTCACAAATACAAGTGACCTAAGTAGCCAAATGTTGTCTGTCTTCTAGCTCTCCTGGTCCCCCTGGCATTGCTACTATGGGCATCACTGGGAGGACTTGCACCCTGTTGACTTGTAAAGCAGTACTACCGTGTCTACATCAGCCAGACACTGATGCTCAAATTCCTCAGGGCTTAGGCCCCTCAGGCATACTTTGTCCCAACTTCACTTGCCTTTTTTTTAGCATGTTTAGCTACAACAGCAATTTCTTCAATGACCAGGTGATTATGGCTAATTTGATTTCTTACCTTTTTATGGTGTAACCATAATTTTATATACATGATAGTGACGAATAGCTATTCTGGATAAACTAGAATATTCAAAACTGCAGCATAATGATGCCATGGAGAGAAACACGGACCTTATATCACAGCAGAGCCCTTGAAATGAAGAACAGGCAATGCAATGTAGGACAGTGCAGGCATGGGATGGTAAGAGGGAGGTTGACATTGAAGAGTCCAGAGTTAGAAACAACTCTCCAAAGTGCAAATAAAGAAATACAATTGTGGGAGCTGGGTAAAACCAGTTTAAGGGTAACAGAGAGAACAATGAACAAGTATTCAACATATGTAACCCACGCTGTACATAGGAAATTTCAGTGTAAAATGGACTTGCAGACCAAGGCAGACCAGGGTGTAAAGCATGTTAGAAAATATACAGAGGAGTCCCATATAGACTCTATGGTGAGGAAAAGGATGCCACTGTGATCGATTTTACACTTTTTCTGGGGGAAAAAAAAAGAGAAAGAAACACCATCAACAGCAGCACTGTCCTTCTGGTGAAGAGTCTGGGATGCTGTCAGCTCCTTTTAAATCCCCCTTCCACCTGCAACCAGACTGCAGCCACTCATCTCAGGACTCAGTGGGTTCTGGATGGATGTGCATAACACTAGAGAAATGAAATATGTACTAAAAATTGTGCATATAAGAATTTTAGTTTTATTGTTCTTATTTATTGTTGTTAATCCTTTTTCTGTAATAGTTTCTTTACTTTCTTTCTCTATTGTTTTCCATGAATTAATTATATCTGTACCAATACTTATTTGATTAGGCTTTTAAGGTTCCTATTACACTGAAAGTAAATTCTTAGCTTTGCATGTAAGGTGTGTTTCTGTTTTGTCAGTAAAATATTTTAAGTGTAATGGGCTATTTGATTAATGTAGAACTGTTCAACCAGAGATCCATATCTGAACTATTCACCCTAAGCTTCCTTTAGAGGCAATTAAAATAAGTTCATGATCAGTGGAGTCAAAGATGCAATTATCTTAAAGCAAATATTTAAATTATATTTTCTGTTTCCAATGATTGTAAAGGGATTTGCAATTTGTAACTTTGACAGAACAACTACACTGAGGTCTTCTGAAATTAAAGATGAGTTTCATTGCGTTTAGTACATGAAAATTAGCATACCTTTTGTTTTTATATTGTTTCAGAAGCTTTTACTTCAGTGCACATTCAATCCAACAAAAAGAGTATAGCTTTGAAGTAGCTAATACCATGTTGCAGGGGTCGAAGTAATCACACTGCTTCAGTATTTGAATCAGTGGCAACAGAAAAAGAAAACAGTGAACCTTTGTCTGCCCGATACACCATCACAGTCTTTTGTGACCATATAAGTAAATCTGGCAAGGCTGCTCTTTTCCATGTTCATCACACCCATTTCTCTCAAAATTTCCTACAGTTATTTAATTCCTACAAGAGTATGTCTCATAAAGCAGTACAAGTTGAGTCACCAGCTGTTGTAGTCAGAGTATAGCTGTTAACTGTAATGTCATGTGAGTATTTACTAGGAAAAAGGCTGCTCTAATGTTCAATCTAATACAGCAGGAAAAGAAAACCTTACTACTGGTCACCCAATCTGACATTTTCTTCTCCTTCTTTCAGGCTTCTTAGCTGCAGAGCTAAGAAATAGTCTTGTGGTTTCCCCATTCACAAAACACACAAAAAATAATCATTCAGTTGAGTGTGATGCCTTTTTACTTCAGTAAGGGAGGCTTCCAAATGCAAAAGATAAATAAGAAAGAGCAGTCTCAAAGTTAAAAATAAATGTGGAATATACCAAGTATTTGCAAAAAGATAATTGGTAATTCTACTCAGCTCATCCTCCAAGAAATAAATTAATCTGGATCCTGTATGTACTAAAGCAATCAGCATCCTTTCCAAGCAGGGCCAACAAGAGAACACTGCAATTAGTAAGTGTGGGCACAGCCTTGATTTATAATGAACCATGAAATAAAATACTTTATATACATGAACACAAAACATTTTGTATACTTACAGTGATTTGATCTTCAAATTTCAATTTGCTGCTTCTGAACAAGTGGATCAGATGTTTGACTGAAAGGGTTGTTCATATCCAAAAGATTTCCTTACTTTCGCTAACTTGCTTTAAGTAACCAACAAATCTTGCTTACTTTCATTAACTAATGAAGACTAATATAAAAATATTGGTGAGAAGTATATTTTGATTAAATTTTAAAACTACTTACAAGTTGGAAATACCTAACCTCCACTGTATTTTAATATCAATTTGTTTTACTATGTTACAGAGAGTGTTTTAACTTTTACTGGTTAATTATATTCAAAGTCTTCTTATGGGCAAAGGGAACACACCCAAAGATTATATTGTTAGTCTAGTTAAATCTTAACACAATAACGAGAGAGTTATTATTAGATTCCTTATAGTGATCCTAATTCTGATAGTTCAAGATAAATACAGTTCAAGTGACATGCACACACAGACCTTCTAGTGCCTACCTCCTTTCTTTGACATTCTGCCCACCCTTGCACAGCCACTTTGGCTCCTCAGTTAATTGGTGACTTCAGCTGGGGTAAGATGACAAATGTCCTATGTCCTGTGCTGGAAGGAGTATGACACTGACACTGATGATTTCTTCTTCCTCATTATAGGGTCCACTTGGGGCAATTATTAGGCATTTAGTCCTATACTATGCTTTTTCTTTACTGGTTTACAGCTCCACTTTACATCCAAATTTATATGTGGCATTGGATATTTGTTCATTTTATTTCCTTAGTTACCCTGAAGGTGTTTTAGCCGAGATTACCCCTCTTGAATGAGTGGTAATCATCTTAACCGAGCTATTACAGCCCTGAGTCTCCCATACTCTCCTCTGCCACTCTTACCAACTCGTGCCCATACTTGTCTACACAGCATTTTAGTCCAGGATTATGGATAGCTCAATTGCACAGAATAACTACTTATTATTACAACCGAGATGTTATACACTTGTATATGTGTGTTAAAATATGTATGCTTACGTGTTTTAGTAACATATATACACAAAAGCTTAACTGTAAGATGTAACAGTCCCCTGGTCGTTAGATAATGGGTTTTAGTTACGCAAACTAAAACATGGTTCCGAAAAGGCCAAGTCCAAAAACACTGAAAGATGTGCTGAGAGGTTAATAAGCAGCTATGATCTGTTATTAGCAACAGCAAAATCATATTTACTGCACTGCAAGTTTATAAATTCTTCTAACACAAAACCAAAATTTAGTTATAGGGAGATCATTTCAACAAATTTTCTTGGGCATTATTCAGGTCATGTTAGAAAGAAACACTATTGATAGAGTTATAAAGTCTAACTTTCCAGTAACAAAAAGAAGATCTGTGCATGAATAAGAAAGAGCACAAGGACAGGTCAATAGTCTAAGTAAACTCCCACTGATTAAATAGTTGGGCTTGTATTAGACAGGATGGAAAAACATGAAGTCATAGACATAGGAACTGTCACTTTCTGCTGATGAAGAGGATGGGGTAAATGCTTTCTTCATGCCACCAGGCACAGAACAAAATATAACAGGGCTCATTCAAAGAAAGGAAGTTAGATTAGAATATATATATGTATGTTATCACATACAATTTTTAATGAAAGATGGAAAGCAGAATAAATTGCCTGAGAGGGTTGCACAATCCAACCATTCTGGATACAGAAGCAGTCCAGCGTAAGCTGGAGAAACATAATTAGATACAACACATCACTATATTCCTTGGAGATAATTGCTGGAGTTAGCAGTCTTTATGAATCTTTCTAGTTTTTCTCTCAATAATTCCTTGGTGAGATGGACCCAAAAAATCAAGTACAACGACATAATAAAGAATTCTGGACATTAAAAAAAAAGAAAGAAAAAAAAAGTATGTAGGAAGCTGTAGTACAGTCTAAGTGCCTTGGATTCAGGAAAGAAAATGATAATTTGCTGGTGTCTATGAACACTCAGTGTTCCACTGTAAAAGACTACAAAGACTTTGGTTAGTATTGCACATTTTCCTTGGATATATTGACCTAAAAGAGTGATGATTGTTGCTGTATTCAGAGTCATGAAGGGTTTCAGTAGTGACAACACAAAAGTACTGTACTCTTTGTATACTATATATACACTGTAGCTCTGCATAATCACCATATGCCCAGTTCTTATTTCACCAGTGCATCAGTGCTAGTAAGAGGATTGATTCCAATGTATATATTCTTGGCAGTCTGTAAGCAGATCCTATGATTTTGAGTTTACATAAAGATTCAGTCACCTCTGAAATAAAACTCACACTGTTTTTTTATTATTAAAATACGCTGTTGCAAATTTTACAAAGATGAGAGCTTCATCCATAAACATGTATGAACTGAACGTTTAGTGGACAGACACCTAAAGGGCTTGTGCTCTTGATGAATTCTTGAAAATAGGTTGAGTGGAATGACATTTTTCAGAGGATTATTACATTAGGAACATCATGGCTAGGCTTCACGAATGAAGATTTGGGAAGGGCTCTACCCACTTTTGCTACAGGTGCACTGGCGGCTAAAGAGGCCAATGAGAGATAGATGAGTCTGGTTGCAAACGGCACAGCAGAAAGACTACTTGAACGGTATCAGCAGGGTACGATTCTTTCTGCGTTTTCTCTTCAATGGTGATCCTGCATGAGTTCTCAAAGGAAGCAGCAGCATTGTGGATTGTGTGTCTCCAGACCTCCCGATTGGAGGCCAGGGTAGACCAGCAATGAAGATCATCAATATGACCAAGGCTGAGATGTTGTTTCAAGGAGTCCTTATATCTCCTCTTCGGGGCTCCTCTCTTGCGGCACCCAGTGGTAAGTTCACCATAGAGTACGATCTTGGGGAGGCAGTGGTCCTTCATCCTGGAGATGTGCCCGCCCAACACAGCTGTGTGCTCAGCAACATGGCCTCAATACTCGTAACTGCTACCTGTTCTAGAACAGATGTGTTAGTCACATAATCTGACCAGTGGATGTTTAGGATTGTGCGGAGACAGCGTTGATGGAAGTGTTCTAGGAGTCGCAGGTGGTGGTGGTAGATGACCCATGATTTGGACCCATATAAGAGACTAGACAGCACTATGGCTCCGTAAACACTGATCTTTGTACTTCAGGTGTTTATTTCGCCGGACTCTTTTATGGAGTCTTCCTAAAACACTATATGCCTTTGCTAACCTGTTGTCTATCTTTCTGTCAATCTTACCATCTGAGGAGATGAGGCTACCTAGGTAATTTAACTGCTGGACTGATTTAAGCTCTGATTGGCCAATGGTGATATGGGGATGATGGAAGACTTCCTGAGGTGCAGGCTGATAGAAAACTTCTGTCTTCTTCAAGCTGACTTCCAGCCCAAAGAGCTCAGCAGCGTCTCCAAAGCAGGATATTAAACGCTGCAGAGCTACTTCTGTGTGAGTGACAAGTGTGGCATCAGCAGCGTAAAGCAGCTCATGGCCAAGATGATTTAAGGTCTCAGTATGGACCTTCAGTCGCCTAAAGTTGAATAGGCTTCCAACGGTATGATATCGAATGTAGATATCATCTTCTTCATCGAGATCTGTCATGGTACTTTGGAGCATCATGCTGAAAAAGACTGTGAATAGGGTTGGTGCAAGAACGCAGCCTTGTTTCACACCATTGGTTATTAGAAAGGGCTCAGAAAGTGCATTGCCATATCTGACTTGGTCGTGCTAATCCTCATGGAGTGAGATGATCATTTTGAGGAACTTGGGGGGACAACCTAAACGTTCCAAAATCTGCCAGAGACCTTTTCTGCTCACAGTATCAAAAGCCTTGGTGAGATCAGCAAAGGTTACATAGAGACCTTTATTCTGTTCCCTACACTTCTCTTGCAGTTGTCTGAGAAAAATACTGTGTCTGTGGTACTCCTGTTGGCTCTGAAACCACATTGACTTCCAGGTAGAAGTTCTTCTGTTATAGCGGGTATCAGTCTATTCAAAAGTATTCTTGCCAGGATCTTGCCAGCAATGGAGAGCAGAGTAACACCGTGGTAGTTTGAGTAGTCTGATTGATCTCCCTTCTTCTCATACAAGGTGATGATGACTGCATCACGAAGGTCTGAATGTAGTTCGCCTAGTTCCCAATAGCGCACCACAAACTCGTGAAATTTAGCATGGAATGCTTGGCCCCCGTGCTTCCAGACTTCGGGTGGAATTCCATCAACCCCAGCTGTCTTGCTGATTTTCACCTACTGTGTTAAGAGTTTCTTTCATAGTAGGGGCAGTATCCAATTCATTCTTCAGCAGTTGTTGTGTAATGTAGCGTGGTCCAGCATGCCCGGTGTCCAGCGCAGCACGGTCAGCGGCAGCGATTAGAAACATAATTAAGATACAAATGCATACAAGGCTCATTTTTTTTCTAAGCAAATTGATACTAACATAACTATCACACATAAATACACACATGAACATCTGCTTATGCCAGGAAGAAACAAATATTTACTCTTCACTTTGAAAAATCAATGTAGAAAATCTAAGGCTCAAAATAATGAGTTAAAGCATGTCAAGTTACGTATAGTGTTATGGTAAAACATGCTAAATCTTGGTATGCTTCTGAAATTTCAGAGTGCTTTTCTTTTTATGTATGTCACAAAATTACAGTGTCAAATTTATACTCTAAATATAATTACAAGAGCACTATTAATATGCAAAACTGTCCTTTTGTAACCAATTTCTTTCTTAAGAAGATAAGCTGAAATTCAGTGGCTAGAAATGCTTACCCTAGGTGGAGGGTGGGTCAGTGGTTATCTGCTGACGATGTTTGTTGGAGCACTTACTTTATTACTTCAGGGTTTGAGTGTGATCCTTTCCTTGATGGCAAGGCTGGGTGTGTTAATACACCCTGTAGCGATGTTAAAAGGTTTAAAGTGGATGCTGTCAAACTAGCTGTGTCACCACATTCAAAGCTTTAAAGTGCAGTTACAGCTTGAAAAATTATTATAAAAATTCTGTATCCTTACCCAGCCAGTCTATTCCCCATATGCACTTGATGTGTATCTGCTTACTTTACTGAATAAAACAAAGGTTTTGTAATGTTAACACTGCAAAACCAAGACAGATCTGAAAGATTGCACAAGATTTCACTCTAGCTCATATATCACCATCAAACTTGACAGATGAATTCCAGCTGCAGAATATTTATTACTGATGATGATGTAACAGAAAAGAAGAGTAGACTCCTGGTTGAATTTGCAGAGTAGGCAGTTAAAAAAAATTAATCTTTTGACTCACACACATACACCACACACACACAAACACACAAACACTCCAAACAAATCAAAACAAACAAGAACCCTAAAGAAACCAAAAAAGCAATAAGGCAATCACTACAAGACAATGCAGAAAATTCACCCCAGTAATTTTTGTCTTGAATGTCAGAGTTATTCGGAAGACTAAAAGTGGGGACATAAAATCCTCTGTCAGTCAATGACAAAAGCTGTTTCTCTCTGAGAAACAAGGAATGTGTATGTTTTATAACTGTGAGATTTCAAGTTTAGATATTCATAACAACCTAAAATGAATTATGTCAATTTATAGCAACATCACTCTCCATCACTTCAACAGCCTTTTTCTGAAGGATCCACACCATTATGAACGTACACAGGTGAAATTTCTTAAGCATACCTTCTTTACCAGGAAGATTGACACTTTTCCTGTGTACTTAATGACATCAGTTTCTGAAGCTTTTTTTTAGCAGTAGCACACGTTATTTCAATAACTAGCTATCTACTTACCTACCCAACTGCAATTTGCAATTCCTTCTTGGAACATCCATCAGGCAAAAATACATTGCCATAATAATTTTATTGGTGTTAAGACTGTTTACAACTGTTCCCTGCTTATTCCTTCATGGTTAACACAATGACCAGCTAAAGGGGGATAAAGGATATGGATGCTGTGTATACCAGTTGCAACTCTTTCTGGAACTTCTTTCACTGTTTGTGCAATGCAAGTCTCCATACATGTTTGTGTGTGTTCCTCAATCTGTGGCTTCAGTGTACTGCACACTGGCTTTTGTTTGTTTTGAATTGAAAGCCCAGACTTGATAGTTCTATGCCCTAAAAGAACCTCAACGTACTTCATTATCAGGAATTATGGCAAATCAGTAGCTCACTGCAGAAAAAATCCTGAGATATCTGTATAAGTCTGCTTCCAAACTGTTCCTAATGTGAAAAAGTGCACCATTTTTTTCTTGGATTGATGCAATCCACAGCTGAGATCTGAGGACTTTGTTCTTCCAGTACTGCTCACTAAATGTAATATGAAATGAGATTAGATAAGAAAGCTACATAAGGCAATGACTCTTTTTAGTCAGAAAAGAGATGCACTTGCTCAATGTAAGTATGAGCTTCAGTCTTAAGAACTTACATGTCAAATTTCAAGCACAGAAGAAATAAAGAACACAAAAAAAAAGGGCATAGGCAGCTGAAAAGAAACCTTAGGAAGAAATGAATCTGCATCCTTAATCAGCATCAGTTACACTACTTTTGTGAATGTGTAATTCCAGCATCTGGAATTCAGACTGTTTTCAGTTGAAGACAAATCTACTGGTCTTGAGAGGACTCTATGAGATCATATCTAACTCCCAGACATCAGTTCTCACAGTGACCACAAGATCTCACCAATAATGTCTTCTCAGTAGAACCAAAAAATTTGCTGTCCTGCAGGAGGAAGTTGTGAATATGGAACAAAAAATTTTCGCAGGTGCTTGGTTGAGAAATGACCCTCTATTGCTTTCAGCACTAAATACAAAATTCATTTCATTCTACTGAGCTTTCTTCTATCAATTCTTCACACATGTAAATCAAATAACTCCTACCCCTTATCTCCAAAAAAATCAATCTGTTGCTCCCAAAGGATGTAAAATAAAATGGATTGTTCATTTCTGTTTTAAAATATTAGGAAGCTTTTACAGGGATCAGGACTTAAAAAGCATGAAGACTAAAAAAAAAAAAAAAAAGGCACAGAAGCTAAAATCACCCCCAAAATTTAGATGAAACTATACGTTTCACCATGTATAGCAGAAACAAACACATGGCTGATGACTATTCAATGATTTTTAGTCCTTCCTTTCCTTCTTCTTTTTTTAGCGGAGATCTTACTTTGTTACTCCCATTTTTTAGATAAACATGATACACAAGGGAAATTGAGTGATATATCTGTGGAAACCTGTTAGCTCATACTAGACCAAAAGTCCAATAAAATTTTAAATATAATTTTAAAAACCAACTTCCAAAAAAGATTTTCTTGCTCTTCTAATTGGCTCTCTATTTCAGGGCAACACAGAAGCGTCTATGTTCAAATACGTGCTAGACACATGAAAAAAAATCACGAATAGTGTTCATACAATTCAACTTGGGAAGAAAATGTTCTCAGCAAGCTGACATACCTGACAAAATTGTTCTAAACCCTGTCTACAAACTACATCACACCTTTCTCTCTGAGGTCTCTTTCCCTGTTTCTGATTCATCTGCCTGAAGTATCCATTTTTGCATGGCACCATTCTTTTGATGCCAAGGTATAATTGTTTTTCTATGAGTATCCTACTTTCTCTTTTGAAATACATCCTGAGGCTACAGAAGAGCTTATCTAAAAACATCAGGCAATCTATAGAAAATATCAGGAGAACGTTCCCCTATCTTTGTTAGTGGCTCTGAAACTAATGGAATGTATCCCTCAAAAATCTTTGACAGATGTTGGGTGACACCAAGTGAGTCTGGGGTTCTGACTCTGGCAGCCACCATATAACTTGTTGCAGCTAAAAACAGTTATTAGGAGCTTGTTCCTCAAATTAAAAATTATCCTGTCTTTGGATGGAACCAGTAAAAAAAAAAAAAAAAAGTAAGGTCAGTGATTTTTTCTTAAGTTATTGTGAATTTTATGAACACAGTTAACCTCATTTTCATAATAGCTTGTATGCATGTTGCAGACACATGCCACCTTAAAAAATACCGTCAGTGCCAGAAAATAAAAGCAAATGACAGACATGCAGAAAAAGTCACCTCTGCAGTGTTAATTTAGTCTTGTGTTTTTATTACTTGGTCAGTACTTACACATGACCCCTGTCTTTCTCAGTACAAGAATGGATTACATTCAGGAAAGTAATGAGGTGTTAAAAAAATTTTTATCTTTTTTTTTTTTTTTTTTTTGTAAAGTATGGCCTTAAGTCTTGTTTGCACAGCATTATTCAAGCACTCCTTTGAAGCCATTTGTTTAGACTTCTCTGTGGTGCCCATGACTATATTTCATGAACAGCAATGCCTTGCTTTTACAACTGCCTATAAAGTATGACTGCAATATTATCCTCATTTTACACAGGGTAGCTAAAGCACCAAGATTAAGAACCATTGATTTGGAGAACTCATTTTCTGCGATGACTCAGACTTGAGTGCTCTGCCTGCTCACCCTGTTCGAATCACACCTGCCAGTAACTAGAGTCTCCACACTAGTCCATCAGTACCAGCTGCCTTTCCATTTGGGGACTTCCTACTACCAAGTATCAAAAGAAGGTCTTAGAGAAATGGGAAAGGTCATTAGACAGCATTCCGACAAATGTATTTTAAGCAGTTTGCCTAACATCAGGCAAAAACTCTGCAGCAGTATCAGGGACAGAAATAGAAATCAGCTTTTCAATGCCCTCACCATGAAGTAACCTTTGTAGCCTTGCCTCGTGCATGGTAGGAGTTCTAGCTTCTGTAAGAGGGAGGCAGGGGGCCCTGAGGAAGCAGCCTCCCTCATGCTCCAAAGCACTTCATTCCCACAGCCCAGTCAGCCTTCTCTGAGGCTGAAGTTGGGTCCTGTGGTATAAAAGAGCACAGAGATGTGTCATTAAGTACACAATGGGATTTATGCTGGAACAGAACAAAGGTCACTCAGTTTCATGTCTAACAATGGTTAGCAGAGGTTACTTAAAGGAAGAGTGTAAGAAACAGCTGAAATATGGACAGACATAACTTTCCACCTTGCAAATACAAGAAGCTTTAGGTTTCTCTCACACACAATTTTTTTTTTTTAAGGCAGAAGTTGCATCCAAGCTAGTGCATTTAACTGTCACCAGTGGACAGTCATGAAATAAAGCTTCCTAATTAATTTCTAAACATTTTTGTTTCCTGCAAAATATCTTACAGCAAGAAGCTTCATAAGTGAGAACTACAACAAATATATTTATCCGAAATAGCTTACAATCCTGTTTAGCACAATATCCTTGCAAGATAGAACTGTGCATTTGAAACCCTTGGGTTTGGAAGAGATATTATCCCGAATCCTGCACGTTCAATGACGAGTGCTTTAACCCAAATGTACCAACCAAGGTGTTGATTGCTGTATGTAACCTAAGACAGTGACTATGTCAGACAAGCTTTTTGAATGTATAGACTCTTCTGGCACTCCAACTCACATCCATCTCCCATTACATGTAGCAGTTCCTCTGATATAAGATGTCTACAATAATAACCCTTGAATAATATCTTTTACAGTTCCTAGCTAACACAAACACAAGGTATTCACATATAGTCAAGGGGAAGTTTATACTTGGAAGTACATGGTATTGAGAAAGCTTTGCTGACATTGCTCAATACACCTGAATGTCCACTACAAATGATGTTACCTACTTTCTCTCCATGTGTAAATATACACATCTACACACAGAAATTATGTGGTCATTTTAATCTCTGAAAGAAAACTTGAAGAAAATTCTTTAAAAATAATATATATATTTTTTTAAAATCTCCTCTGGACGTACACCAGCTATCATTCCACCATATGATGAAATGTTGAGCATTTCACCCTAAATTCCTTTCATGAATTCCACAGAGGTTGCTAAAATACTAAACTCTAAATGGCTTAGGAATATAGAGCTCATATGATTAGAGAGGTTCTGCTATGTAACCTTGAAACAATTATGTCTTGCCAGTAGATCAGACTAGCAGCCATGCACCAAAACCATACAGGTAGATATCAGTTAAATGAACCACAATTCAAGGAAATTATAAAAATTATAAATGACTGACCCTTATCAGGTCATCGTAAAAAGAAAGAGCAACTATACATCACCCCCAAAAGCTTTCTTTTAAAATCTCAGACACTATTGAACCCACTATAATTATCCTAACTTATAAGTAGTAAAATGTTTAGTGGGACAACTTATGGAAACAGGATCTATGAGAGAAACTATGCAGTCAATGGGGAATTGCTCAAGTTGTAATCTACTAGATACTGTTGCAGATTCCTTGTGTCAGTTTGCAATAAATGGAAGTGTTACTAAATTAATTTATGCTGGTCAATTAACTCCTAGATAATAACTAATTATACTTTTATGCAACACAAAGCTAATATTTTAAGCCAAACATCTGAGGTTAGACACCCAAAATCTCACAACTGCTATACCAATCCTTAGCCTGAGCATGGACTTACATGGCTGAAAGCTGGCAACCACATTTGAATATTGCTTTATCACAATGCTGTGGTGTTGATTCAACAATTATTACAATTTGTTACTTCTTTCTGATTGGCCCCTGCATATCTGAGACATTCGCTAAAATATTTGCTCCCTGAAAAATGAAAGTAAGGATGAAAAAATGAAAACTGGCCTTTATGCAAGTTATTATAAACACTGCCCAAGAGTACAGAGGACTACAGTGTGCAGCTATTTATTTGAGTGGCACGTATTTACTTAGGAACGCTGGACTTTCTTCAATAATGCATATCACCTCAAGCTAGAAAAATGTGACTAGCTAAAGGCAGGGATGCAAATATTGCTGTGTAAGCCTTTTCTTCCTTTCTTCAGTCCTTTTTTAGCAGTGGAGAGGGAGACAGAGGGAGATGAAGGGAAGGAATTCATAAGAAAAGACTTGCTGTCTGAACTTGCTCCTGCTCTTTACTTTTAAAGAGGTCTTACATGGCTGTTGCTCTAAGAATAAACAAATAAAAATAAGTGAAAAAAGACACATTTTCAAAGAATTTGTTTTGTGAAAAGCCTTGACATATTTTTATAACTAACTATGGAGAAGTAGCAGGAGAAAAAGTCACACCTGCACACTAGATTTAAAAAGAATCCAAACGAAGGTATACTTAAGATTATCTTTGCCTTTTTTTTTTTTTTAGTCCATTTTCCTGTTCATTATCCTTCCAAAGTATGGAAGAGAAAAAGCCCAGATAAAATAATTTTTTTAAAAAATCCTGCAGATAATTGTCTGTCTCTGCATTTTTAATACTAAGAATCTACAAGATACAAAATATAGCAACTCACTGAAGCTATCAAGACTAAGGATTTGACTTAAGGGTTTTTTACGTTCCTCTGGCATATACCACTCCCAGGAAGGGCAGTACTATGCCAGAAAAGCTCAGTCAGGCCCAGACATTTCAATATCACCCTCAGACCAACTGGGTATACAAAGTAATGACACTGTGCTACAGCAAGTGGGCAGTTTTAGCGAGTTATCACTGACAAGTTAAACTTAGGACCAACACATTAGCTTTCATCTGTGAATTGCAGAGCTCTTCGGACAAAGTTATCATCCTTAATTTAAACCTGAATGAAGGACTTCTAATTATATGCAGTTTTCCCAAGGAAGCAGAGGACGTTGATGCCAGAATAAGGATCAGAGCTGAGCTCCTCTAAATGCATGCCTAATTGGCTGAACTTTGATTTTTTTATCCAAACATTATAAAACTGCATTTTGACATGTAGATAGCTCACTGAGGGGAAGAAATTCATACTGTGGTTTGCTGTTTTACAATATCTCATGGGTGTTTCAGGTCAGTTTCTGTATCACACTGGAGGGGAGGCTGGCCTTTTGTTTGTTGGCCAGAGCTAATGAGCATAACCAGAGTATGGTTTGGGACAGTGAGAGACAGAGAAATCAACACGATTTCAAAAAAGCCCTCAGTAGTTATGGTATGAAAGTCACCCTGCTCTCTACCCTGCACCCTTCCTGTTGTCTGCTGGTGGAAGGCATTTCTCTGCAAGCATCACTTTGTGGTTTTCCAGGCCAAGGATGGAGACAGCCTTTTTTACTAAGTGCAAGGGTAGTTGCTGCTGCTGGACAACTTTTAATTTCCTTATTGCTCTTCACAGAACCTGCAGGAATGAGACCAATGTGTTCAGAAGAAAAGTCCATCTTTCTCTACTTTGTGCTTTCACAGACCTTTGAAATTTACTAAATGCTTCCCAGGAGTCAACTTGTGTAGCAGTGCTGTGCATTATGTGGTAACTACCATCACAGTACTTACATCAGCACTGAAGAGAATTGCACCTGAAACACTCACTTTGGTTTTATAGTGCAGAGCAGTGCCCTCTGCAATGCTACAGTACAAAGAACTAGAATGACTGACTGTCCTACTTCAGATTCAAGACAAGACAGACTTTTGCCTTGCTATTTGGGAAAAAAAATAATTAAACCAAAAGCTTTCAAGCATCTCCTGTTCCAGCTGTAAAGATGTGGCAGGCAATGTAAATTGAACATTCTTGGCAGGTAGCTTCTTCCTAATGTTTATGGGTCAGGTTGTCAGACATGAACAGCAGGGTCAGCCAACTTCTTTTCTACAATAAGTGACATACATTTTTTCTTGTAGACATCTAAGTGATTTTGTGCTCTGTTCACCTTATCCCTGTCTTTGTCTTCCAAGCAAAATTTTAAAGGAACTTTTGAATTGTATTTTATATTATCTTCAATCAACTAGGTGTCTAGATGAAAAAGACATTTTGGGTTATTTCTTTGTCCTTCAGGTACTGTGCTAATAATTCAGATTTTCTTAGCATTATTTTGAAATAGCACAAACCAGACACCATTGAATGCATTTATGGTTTGTGTATATAATTGAAAACAATTAAAACAATTAAAAGCCTTCTGCTTTTAATGGGAGTTTCCAGTTGTTGAAGGAGCTTGTACAGAAGTGTGAAATCAAAGTACAATTTTTTTTTTTCCCTGACTCGAAATTGTTTCTTCAACTGTTTAGAGAATACTGATTTGAAATCATAGAATAAGATTATTAGGAGTGCAAGAAACCACTGGAATTTATGGTGCAACACCAACGATTTGCCATCTCTCCTGGCACCAAGAGGTGAAGTTTTATAAAGTTTAAAGAGATAACTTTTTCTACCAAAACCTTACAAAATTTTCCTGAGGAAAATATTTAACTTTTTTTAATCTAAAAGAAACAGAAAGAATTCCTTGATCTCAGTAACAGAAGAATCATTTTCCCAAAGCTTTCTTCTATTACTAGAGCTTGATATCACCATTTTCTGAAAATGTTATTACCACCAGGATTTATTTTGATTTTTCATAGATTTCTATATCTATATTCCATCTTATGATTTTTCATTCCATTATGTGATTATATGAGTATGGATAAATGTTAATGTCTTTCTCTCGGTCTCTTATTTTATGGAAGAATAGATAGAACCATGGAAATCTTATGAGAGCATCGACTGATTAAGCGTAGGAACCTCGTGCCTAAATGGCACCTTAGGATATCCTGACTCATCTCTAGCTGCACTCTCAAACAGATGTAGGATCACTCTAAGCTCTGTTGTTTATCTGCCAACCCCATGCCTGAGATACTCTAGGAAACCTAATAATACCAGTAGACAGCTTTAGCATTAGCAGTTGAATTGCTCCCTGTTATGACCCGTCCCAGAAGGAGAGGGTAACCCAAGTTCTTATTATAAATACCTTGGGGTTGATTAGAGTGAAATGACACTGAATAATTGGTGTTTGTAAACATATATATGTAGGCTTTATTTTAGAACAATTTTGTTTCAAAGGTAAACAGGTATGTTGCCATTTTGAGTGTTATCATCAATAGCAATACAGCAATATTAAAGTATCTATAGCAATATAGCAACATTAAAGCATAACAATATTAAAGTGTAAAGATAAGACTTAAGGAAGTGCATAAGTGAGAAAAAGGGGAAGAAAGGATAAAGGTGGAAAGATGTATATAGTCACTGCATACTGGATCCAGTGATGAAACTTGGAAGTTGCAGCTTCCATGCCTATTAGTGGAAGTGGTGGTCTTGCTCTGTTGGGGCTGGGGGAAGCCCCCCACAAAACTCAAAGATGTCATGAGTAATTATACAGTCTAGACTCAGGTGGGAGAGCCTTGAACCTCCCCAGGGCAGGGAGTTTAACCATGGATCATGTCATGGGACGCTTCATAAGCCTCTGACATCCCCTAAGACAGTTGCAGCTGCCTATTGTGTCAGCATCAATCACAGTCCATCACGGTCCGACATTTGAGATGCATAGCCCAGGCTGGATGCGCAGATTTATCATGTATAGGGAGGACATTGGCATAATAAGAGGGATTCCCCCACCTTGAAGGATTTGCCTCTTCTTAGTCTTTTCCCTTATCTTGAAATTCAGATGTAGCTTCAGGTACGAATCTGCACCCAGGATAGTTGGACAATGGCTCCCACTTATATAATCTGAAGGTCCTTTGGCAGTATTCAGGGAGGAGTGGGCCTTGCTGGGTGAGTAGCTGCCTCTTTTCAGTTTGCAAAAGTCTTTTAGTGATCTTAAAATGCGTGAGTCATTAACTTTTTCAGTTTCTGACACTCTCCTATTTTGGAAAAATGTTAAACATCCAACTCCTGCCAGCAAAACGTGGCTTAGAGTTGTTACTTTCATGACCTTTATCTACAGTGCAATGGTAGCAACAAGAATGAAGTTCAAGACACCTTCTGGTTCTCCTTTTAAAATACATCTCACGTAGTCAGAGGAAAGCCCACTGTAACTCAAGCTAGGTCCCACAATTAGAGAATTATCTTGGACAGACACTTTTCACTCTTCTAAATGTTGTATTAATTAAATTCTCTTGTAATCTTCTGGAGTGGCAGCAAAAAGCTGCTGTTGTGGTAGCCCTAGAGCTGTCCCTCATGAACAGGTTCATGGAAAAATATTGAGTTTACAATAGCTTCTTCTGAATAGCTCCGAAAAACTTGGCCTTAACTGCTATTGCACTTTTCAGAATAATTGTAATGTTTTATTTGTATGACTAAAGAGAAAAATATAAATATTTCAACAGAGGGATGGAGGTAGTTTCCATTTAGAGAAAATGGATATTCTCAGGTTTTTCTTCTGAAATTATATCAAGCCTTTAATAAATAAAATTTTATTTTACTTAAATAAAATATGGAATGGTACTATTCTATAGAATGCAAAAATAGTCTTTTTTTGTTGAAATGACTGCATCTGCAGGTTTCTTCTGTTTCCAACAGACATATTAGCGTCACATTTCAATTTTGTACTTAATGTCAAAATAGGATATTAAAACCCCCATCCCTGGTTCCTCATTATACTGAGCTGTACTTGCATAATTATTCTTTAGGCTTCACTTAATTATATGCCCCACCATGTGTTACTTTTCAACATCATAAGTGGTACCACCTTACTGCTAGGAATATTAAACAATGAAAGGCAACATTCTTTTGTTTGGTTATACAGCATGCTGTGTCTGAATTCAGTCTCCTCTCATAGATCTCCCCTTCCAGCTTCTGAATTATATCCTTTACAAGTGTTTCAAAGAACGGCACTTACAATCATGCATGCTCTACAATGTTAGGGTTGGTGTGTGGCTTTTTGTATTTCCTGTATCCCACATATTACCCTGTTATTCAGAAAGAAATTTAAAAAGAAAAAATAATGAAAGAAAAGAATGAAGGGAAAAGCTGAACGAAACTACAAAGATTCAGAAGTTTTATTTCAGGTCATTTTTTTCTCACCCTGTCAAAATCACAAACTAGTAATCAAGATGACAAATGAAGCATTGGAAAACCTACCCATCTAAAAATAGTATTTCTTAGATATCTAACATTGTGTAAACCTAAAAGGACAGGAATGCTTAAGTGAAGAAAAACAGATAGTGATTAAAAAGATACTGAAGTTGTTGATCCAGTTCAATGGAATAACAGAATCACAGAATCGACTAGGTTGGAAAAGACCTCTGAGATCATTGAATCCAACCTTTGAACTAACATCAGCTTGTCAACTAGACCATGGCACTAAGGGCTACATCCAACCTTTTCTTAAACACCTCCAGGGATGGTGACTCCACCACCTCCCTGGGTAGTTCATTCCAGTCCATTCAATGTTGGATATGAGTTCTGATCAAGCCTTAAACATCCCAAAAGCTTTTTCATTATAATCCAAAAATACGAGACCTCCTGACCACACAGGTGTTAAACATTGGCAGTTTGACTAACCAACTCAGAAATGCTATTTTTAAATAAGAATGTTTTTTCTAAGAATAATTCTAAAGAGTTTAACTTTAAGAAACACACTGACAATGTCCAAGTGAGTGAGACAGATGGAATTATTATAGTCAACACTATTCTATATTATCCAGAGAAATTGTGAACTCTAGGCCACCGAAGTCAAATAAAAGACTCCCATTAGCTAAAACAGCTTTTACATCAAACTGAAAATGAGGAGGTATTAGGAACGTCCCAAATAGAGGAAGATGTTTTAATAGTTTAGCCCAATTAAAGTTCATTTTACTTTATTTTATGGTTTACTTTGTTTAACAATATTCCAAATCATAGTCATAAAAAAACTCTCAAAAAAACCCAAACCAAAGCAAAAAAACCCAGACTAAAACAAAAAGAAAAAAACCAAAACAATCCCAAGCAAACAGAGAAAAAAAAAAAAAGTCAAATTAAATCTTCCTGATAAATCATCCTGAAAAACAAAGTAACCTATCAATCATTTCCAATCAAAAAATCCTAACATTTAATCACAAGCATATTCACACTTCAACATGGATCCACTTCTGTCTTTAAGCTTCCAATTAATAATTGTGTTGTCAAAATGCAGAATCATGAATAGTCCTTAAGGTTTTTCCTGTACAGAAGATGATGAATACTTGTACTTAGACAATCAAAAGTTTATTTAGTTGTTAAAGAATATGCCTCCTTAAAGTAGAATCATTGAATTACAGAATAATTTAGGTTGGAAAAAACCCTTCAAGATCATTGAGTCCAACCTTTAACCCAACACTGCCAAGTCCACCACTAAACCATGTCCCCAAGTAAGTTCAAAGAATCAAAATTACAGGCTTTTTGCCACTTTTAATCCAATTTTAAATGTTAAAGAAAGTGAATATCTAATAAATGATTACTGAAAAAGGCACTTCTCTCTAGGCTGTGGACTGCTGGTCTATGGATGTTATCTACTATGATGGATTTATTATACCAAAGTAGGTACTATGGAGTAAATTATATCATCCTTACTCATACATCATATCAAGGATGTAATTTTCTTTACAGAATGTGGATGTATGAAAAATCAGTAGAACGCATTCTTGCTGATTCATTGGATAAGGAAGATTTAATAAAATGCAAAAAAAAAAAAAAGGAAAGGTGAGATAAAAATCAGATTTTTTCTAAGGTAAGTATGTCAAAGATTGGATAGTTTCTTTCTGACAAAATTCAGATGAAAACTAGTCTCTGATGAGTTTCTGCTTACCAGCTACTTTTGTAATAAAAACTTTCCTATTTGCAATGATCTCTGAGGCCTCCTGTCCCTCTTGGCTTCATGGTCCTGCATCGTGAAGATAACCTCACAGTTATTGCGCTTACTTGAAAGCTATTGTCTCATAGGCAGGCAAATGCAGTAAAATAGTGCCCAAAGACAAATGCTGACAATTTTGCTTTTTTCTCTCTGAAGAAAATAATTCCTTTCTCAGGCTGAATCTGCTATGGTAGTTGTTTCCCTGAACTACATAAAAACTAAACCAAAAGAAATACTTGTAGTTAAAATGATGAAGGTTGATTTATTTACAGAAAAAAAATGAATAACTTTATATGCAAAGAGCTGAAGTTATGCCAATGTTTTTCATCATATCCTCCATGAAGCTTTCCAATATGTTGAAAGGGCATTATAGTAGGCATTTTGCAATGTCACTGGCTTACCTCAAAGGGATATGCAATATCCATTGTTGACACAAACAGCCTACTATATTTTGAAATTTATATTTGCTCCCATCAGAAGCATAATGAAAGATTCTAGTTTTATGAAATCATAGAGCTCTTCCTTTGCAAACTAGGTGTACTTCACTGCATGGGTTTATGAAGTATGCTTTTCTTTGGTTCCTTCATTGTTTTTAAAATTACAAAAAAACCCAAACCAAACCAAAACAAACTAACAAACAAAAAACCTATAAATGCATTTTGGGAATAGCTGAAAGGAATTGAATTCTTCAACCGAAAAGCTTTGCAAGTGCCTCATGCTTTTCTGGATAAATAATCACAAGTAGTGATCTTGTCCTAGCTAACCACAGACAGACAATGACCGAATGGTACTTTCCACAGTCTATCTTGTTTGCAAATTGCACAGACTCTTCCAGCTTCCAGTTCTCCAGCTTGCTGGAAAAGGTTGCAAACAACTGTTCTTATCCTCAGCTGTCTCCTTCCCTAAAGAACTGTCCACAAGAGGGCTAGGCTTAGCATAGATTAAAAACAAACCAAAAATCTTTAAAAATTTAATGTAGTCAGCAATGTCATAATTTAATTTTGATACGGACTGGGATTTTTCTGAAATGCAACTGTTAAAGTAGGTAGAAATTCATAAGACTGTAATACAGTTAAATTTGTACAACTTGTTGACATTTGTAAGGCTTAACTGACAAATTTAACTGCAAATTACAACATAACAAAAATTACCACAGAGCAATGTTGTGTATAAAGACTTATTTGAATAAGATTTTGCTTCAAAAACAAACTAACAAATAACATCTACCATGAAACAACAGAAAAAAGTATTTTTAAGTGCTAAATAAAAAACTTGTCTTGCAAGAAAATAGTTTTTCCCTAAAGCTACTCTCTACCTTCAGGATTCATTGTAAAACTACAAACTAAAAAAAAAACAAACAAACAAAAAACCCCCATGTAACACATATTCTGCTTTCTTTGCTGCTATTTCAGTGTGCAGTTACTCCCAAAACGCCTGTTCTACTGAAGACAGGGAAAAAGGAGAAACTAACTAAGTGAAAAAATACTAATTCACCAGGAAGTATCCTGTTGTCACTCCTTTAAGATAATTAAGTCTGCTTTTTTATCACTGTGAGAACACTTTTCCTTCACCAAACTGACAAATCTTAAGGAATCAAGCAAATTTTGGGGCCAACTCCACATTAAAAAAAAAAGTATTTCTTTCACAGACAGTATTATTTGCCTTCAAAGAAAGGAATGAAGTTTTCTGTCTGACCAGCTTGACAGTTGTCTCCAGTCTTCCCCATTCTTTTGAACATGGTGAGCACGCCCCTCAGTAACAGCACACTGAATAACATGGAGAAAACAGTCCAGTCACTATGTGACCTTCAGTATGCCTTTCTTCCAAGAAACCACCTCAGCTATTGTTGTATTTGGGCGTAACACTCTCAAGGATACCAAGAGGAAAAAAGGGGAAATCAAACTGGGATTTCAGTGAAGACTGAATTCAGAAAAGCTGCAGTCAATACCCATAATTCAGGCAGTATAAAATCCTACAATAGCATTTCTACATCTATTTTTTTTGTTTGATCTGCTAAAAAGATCTGACCACATGATACTAAGGAACTAAGGAACTCCAGTTTTTAAAAACTTGCTTAAATCAGAATGAATTTATCATACTATAAAGATACTTCTACATTATTCTGGTTATGAACCAACTGGGAAAAAAAAAAGGACAAGAAAAAGGAGGAGGTTCGTAAGAAAAGTAATGCACTATCAAGGTTTTCTGCATAGTATGTTTAACTTTGCCTGTTTTCCATAAACCTAGGGTACAGACTGTGCTTAAAACAGCTTTTTTTTTTCTTTTCTCTATTTAAAGTAAAGAGAAAACTAGGAAAAAGCATTTGGATTGATGCCTAAAGTCTCATTTTAAGGTTCTGTGGCCTTTTCTCCCAGCTACCTAATGGTAGAGAGAGACAATGGTAGAGCCATAAAATGTTCTGCTGTAAGTAAAAAGAACTGAATGTACTGAAAGAACATTTTTAAAGTTGCAAAATCAAGTACTCAAAAGACAGCAAAGCAAGTCTTAAACTACCTCCCTTCATATGTAAAATCATGTAGTCTTTAAACATACCATGACATAGGGATTTTTTCTAGATCTTAGCCCACCTCATTAAGAGTATGTAAAGAATGGAATTCAATTAATGAACATTTTGTTTATTTTTATTGTCCAGTGTGTGTCCTAGGCCTCACCCATGCACACCACTCAAATCTTGAGCTGAAGGCAGAATTATGCGTTTTCCTCTGGGCGTCCCTATGATGCTCATCATGCAAATCTTTGAGAGCTTTCTGAAAGTTAATTTGTCTTAACAAGACCTCTCTGAAATGACACAGTAATATATTCCACTTTACAGACAGACAACAGAGACACATAGACAACGATCAATGCTAAGGTACCCAGGGTCCAGATTGTGGGGTTTTGTCACGTTTTACAATAATCTGCACCTTCAATCACAGCACCCGTTCACTTTAATTGCAGCTGTGACTGCTCAGTGCTTCTTCTTCTCAACCATCAGGATTCTGAGGCAGGCATTCAGAAATGAGAAGCACACTTTTATAGAGCCTCTGTGATGTAAGGGACTGTGAAGCATCCCCCAGGACCTCTGGCAGTCAGAGAGAGGTTCTGCTTCTCCAAACCAGAACTTAGCTGCCCTGAGATGAAGACATCCATTCTCTTTCAATACTTGTAAAGCATAAGTACTATATATTACAGTATCCTTTATTTTCTGGGCCTGAGTAAGAAGCCATTCTTATACCAGGAGAATTTTGACTGCTGAGTGAAGCATGAACCAAAGTCAAGATTAAGAGAGATTCACCTAAAATGCATCATAATTGCTTGTAAATGAAAAGAATGAATTAAGCTGATGGACAAACTTCATTTTGACATTTTCTAACTTTCAACCCCTTAGCTGGTGCCTCATCTCCTTGTCAAATCTTTCTTTTTTTCTTGCTTTTCTTCTGTTTCCCCAGATTCTAATTGCAGGGGGAGTTGCAAGAGGCAACAGTGACATCCTGAGAGAGGCTCAAATGAGCACTTGGGTTAACAAAACCAAAGAGCAACCCTCAATAAAGAGAATCAACCTCCTTTTTAACTCCTAAAAATTACAAATTTCATCAGACAATACAAATTTTCCCTTTTAATAGTAAAGAAATATTTGAAATAATCACCAAAAAGAAAGCTGAAAATATCAGTCAAAATATTAAAGTAACTTTTTTTGTTTTAATTTTTAACTGAGCTTGTTGGATGGCAACACTCAGCCATTGTTTCAGTCATCAGCTGATCAGCTTCTTGCAGTGCTAGGCAGCCCATACTGGTCCATGGCTTTATGGGACCAAAGCACTCCAACCTTATTGCTGACTAGCAGCACAATAGCTTTCATTTCTAAACTTTATTGAGCTTGGAATCATAATCTCCATAACCATTTTTTCCTTAATAGTTAAAACAGATGCATAGATCCAGGATCTGCAAGCTGGGCAGAATGGTGAGCATGCATGGGCATTTAAGATTTTGAAGGAGTATATAATCTGAAACACGTACTGAAGTAGTAGTAAGATACAAGGAGATCTACATAATTCAGCTCCACAGCATCATAAATGAGTCTTCTATTATTATTACATTTCATTGGCATATTTGAAAATATTCCCCCATGCATGAATCTTCTGGCTATGACCTGAGAGAATGTCCAGTGATGACTCATCTATTAGAGTCATTGAGAGTGAGAAAAAATGCATCAGAAAACTCACATATACCATATCACTCCTCTCATAAAGCATGCTTAAGTTAGGCTACATCAAAACTTTCTACAGCACAAAAGGCAGAGATTTCACACTAAGTAACTAGACTCATTCACTGCCTAGATTAATACAGAATGGTTGATTGTGGAGGATTCACATCCATCAGGGTGAAATTTAACATTGACAGCATGAGGTGGGTTATTTCTGCTTTCTACTTAAAGTATTTGACAGAATCATATGGCTTGCTGCAGCACATAAATAAAATAAAAATAATAACTATGTAAGCAAGTTTTAAGATTCTTTCCATTAAATTTATTTTCTAATACATTCTCAATTCTGATATATTAATAACCACATACATAATCTTGTATGTCCCTGTGACAGCAATATAATTTTAATTAGTTCCATTGACTACAGGGTATTTGGGAGAAATATTCTTCTTTCTAAATTACAAACTGATAAAATTAAATTTACCTATCAAGTGTCTTGAATTGAAATAGGTAAATAAAAGAGAAAAAAGTGATCTACTTTTATTTTCTGCTTTCCCTCTAAAACAGGAGATACTGCTTAGATTCTTTTTCCTTCTGTCTAATTTACATTTAACTTGACTGGTGATATTATGTCTCTAATTTGTAATTTCAACTGATTACTGATGACGTACATGGGTTTGAAGTGAATCCTATAATCAGCCTTCATTTTCAGGAGTGACTTAGGATTTTGGCTACCAGTCTGAAAAGGAACTGATTTCTTTTATAGAAATTATTGGAACATTCACCATCTGAACCTGTAAAGACCTTTGCAGTGTATGTTTAATCCCTGAATCACTGACAATTCTTGGCTATTTCAGATAATTCAGGTCCACCACCTTTAAAGACTAGTGCTTTTCTTTTGTTTTACAGGCTTTCTTTGGTTTTGAACATATCCATCATGACCTCCTTTAAAGTAATTAAAACTCCGTGGTAATAAGAAATTTTTCAGGTAACATAATTGTTTTCCTATTTGATTTATGATAGTTGATTTATTTTACTAGTTTTTGACTCAGAATTATTGCTATGCTTTATATATGACAACAGTGGAATAGGCTATTACCATGGGGAAATGGTTCCCTTATTTTCATAAATAAAGATGGAAACTCATGCAATTATTAGAAAAAAAAATTAAAATGTAGACAAAAAGGTTGTTTTCCAGTCAGTTAGAATTAGTCCTGTGAAGGAGATCTCTGCAGCTATGTCAGATGTCTTGTATGCATACAATAATTTGGCTGGTGCAGTGAGTAAGGTGAAAGTTGCATCTTGTACCATTGTGGAACTGCTGCACTTCTATTGCCACGAATGATAGAACTTGTTCTTTTGCAGAAAAGCATATTGCCCATGCAGACAAAATTCTCTTAATTCGGTATGGTTTGTAGCTTTTTTCAGTTTGTGATTAGTTACATGCAGCTATTTGGCAGTCTGAGAGATTATCAGGTGCTCTTTTCAGTTTCTATTTAGTCTTTGTCTCAGCCTTAAGAAGGTATTTGGTGATTGCTTCGTGCAACAAGCACTTTCTAGATGTCTTCTTACTACAAGCAGCAGGACGACTTCAGTCAGAGAACTTCTCTCAGTGCAGATGTGTTTCAAGGTGTTTTGATCACCTAATACAGTCAAGGTTACCCTCTTGTCTAAACAGTATTAATATACATAGGCAGAAAACAGGAAACAGGGAAGAAAACATTCACTGCAGGAGGAAACAGTCTTTAATATGCTGTAAACACCTTCTCTGGTATACATAAATATATATACATATTACTGTGAATAATCTGTAACATATCAAAATCCATTTTTATCTAGTTAAATATTTTTTCTGCAGAAATCTGTATAATGCCACCTAAACACACTCTAAGTATCCTCCTCTTTATCTGTCTTTGAAGACAAAATGAAGAACATTTTAGTGTAATTTGCTAGAAGCATAGTTATTTGGAGCAGGCAGTAGTGAGTGCGACAGGATTACTGAGTAACTATTTTCCCCTCAGACCCTGTAAAAGGGAGAGGAAAAGGAGAAAACAGAAACAGCTTAACTCACCAAATATCAACCCACTGCATTGCCCTCTTAGCCACTGAGTGTTTTGGGATGTAAGACCGAAGATTACATCAGTACAGTAAAGGTTCCCTTCTCTCTCTACGATCATAAACTGTACGCTATTGGGAAAAAAAAAAAAAAAAAAAAAAAAAAAAAAAAAAAAGGCGACAAAAACCCCGCAGCTTTACCCCAGCATCAGAGCCAGCAGAAGTCAGAACAGGTAGAGAGGTGTAGAGACTGGGGAGGGAGAGGGAAGGGTTAAAGACATTATCGCAGCCATTAGAGGGAAAAGTTGAAGCAATGCAAGCACGGTAGACTTCTCTTTCCTCCCCTCCCCCCCCCCCCCTTTCTTTCCCCTACTCCTCTCTTCCCAAACTGGATCAGTGTGTAGGGAGGGCAGTCATCACGACATCCTGAGCAGCAAGAGCTGACGCTGGGCGAAGCTGCCAGGTAGCTGAAAAAAGGCGCAGAAAGCAGCTGATACCCACTTTTCAACGGTTTGTGTTTTTTTAGTCTGAGTCTGGACTTCAAGCAACACAGCGCCTGAGACAGCTCATCTGAACCACACTGTGTTGCAATACTCGCTCTTCTCAAGGAAAAAGACTCCATCGAGTAGCAGAATGCTGCCAGTGTCGCAGCTAGGGCTACAATACAGAGTCTTTTTGTAACATTAGAAATTTCTTTTTGTTCATACATTTAGAGATACGTACATACACTCATACATCAGTTCTTTCTTTTTTTTTGAGGGCACCTTTGGCTTTTTTTTTTTTACCCTGATGTGACTTCTTCATCTTGGAATGATGGGGATCTTTCTAGCTTATGTTGGATTCATTTTCTTTTCAGTTATGTATATTCAACAAGGACTTTCTACCCAAGGTAAGATCCCTTATTGTCAAATACGTGTGTGTGGTTTTCTGTGCTAAAATAGACTGAGAACTGGATTGGGGGGGGGGGGGGGGGGGGGGGGGAAGAGAAAAGAAAGGAAGAAAGGTGAAAGAAGAAAAAAAAACTAAAGTGGATAAGAGATGAGGACAACAAGAATCAGGTTTACATTTAGTTCAAAAACTTGTCTGTAAATAGGAAAAGAAGGGAGAAGTTTCCCCAAAGTAGAAGTATAACAGGCTTCCTTTACTTGACTGCAAAGAGGGAAATAACAGGCATCTTGCAGAAGAGTAAAGGGGTTTTGGGGAATGGACATGCATGTGTTTGAGTTCTGACCGCTTGTATATAGGCATGCATGCGTACAAGAAACACCTCCCAGTGCATGCATAATTATTGCATTTAGACCAAATACTGGATGGCTAAATCTACTGCTTCCCTTAAGATGTTGCAGTCTCCTTTCGTGCTGCGTTCCCTTTCCTCTCTTATTATCCTGCAACCCTCAGAGTCAGACCTTCATTTCGATTCTGTGACTGTGTATTTCTACCATTCCCCACCCCCATCAAAAATGGGAGAAAAAGACAAAATCGACTTCTTTGAATACCTCCCCCCACCCCCGCCGCCTTCCTCCCCCCCTCTCCACCGAAATGCGCGCCTTGCATTTCAAGCAGCCCCGGCGCTGCAGGAGCCGGTTGTTCGGGACCCCGAGGCTGCGGCGACGCTGTCAGCACCATGGACAGATCGCTCCTGGCCGCCCCCTGCGCCCGCTGCCCGCTGACTCGCCCTGTGCCTCAGTCTCATGCCCGCTCCTACCGCCCCCAGCCCGCCGTCCCTTGCTCCCTGTCCGCCTTTCCCTGCCGGCAGCTCCCCGCCGGCTTTGCGCTTGGCGGTGCGACTGGGAAGGATGGCGTCTGTATTCCCCTCCGTGTGCCCCCACACCGCTCACGCGCACTGAGCAGGAGGGGGACAGAACAAACAAACAAACAAGAAAAAATCCCCCCCAAACAAACTTACTAGCCCCGGACACGCATAATGCACAGTCCATTTGGCAGCTTAACTCGGTGACTAGCAATCGCTGACTGGTGGGGGTGGGAGTCAGAAGAGGGGACACTGTGAAATATGAAGACAGCAGCTTTGAAAGTATGTGTTCCCAGGCACAAATAAAAGGGGAAGGAGAAATAACACTGGTTACCAAATTATCCCACCAATTCCAGGTTGGCTAGGAAGATTGGATAGAGAGGAAGAGGGGAGGAGACAAAGAGCAATATTTCCTTCACATCGCATTTCCTTCGCATCATAATATGCTCTAGTCAATCTGTTAACAATGCATAACAGAAAGCGACATTGCAGTGTCTTTCCAAATTTCCTCTTCTTGAAACACAGCATGTATTTATTACATTGTTTGTCTGTAGTCCCCCTCACTTGACTATCACGACTCATTGTGTTGCACAATTTTAAAGTGAGTTATAGGAAAGGATGAGAAGGAAGTAAAGACTGAGACTTAAACAATTAATGATGCCCTGGACTACTTCTATCAGGATTAGCTTTTAAACCTAGTAGTGGTACACTGAAATGGGCAGATTCGGTTTGCTAAAGGGCTGGGATACAAATGTGAAGGTTAATTCTAGAAAGCGTCTGCTAAGGACAGAGAAACAGAAGATGAATTGATTTTTGGCTTATTTATACATAACCTTGCAAGCAGAGGTTCTCAGAAACAGAAACTAATTCAGACAAAGCCTTTAAAATGGACATTTGATGAGTGATTGTAACACGCACTCAGAAGAGTGTCCAGAGTTGCCCCTGCCAACAGCTGCTTCAGCTGGCTGCGGAAGGTTTAACAACTTACAGGTTTCCAGTTCAGCTCTCCAAAATACAAAAAATCAGTCCGAATTTTTGTTTCTCTCTTAAATTGGTCTTGCACAAAATCCCTCAGTGAATCTGGTGAAATACTGCATTCTGCCCAAGGGTATTTGGACCTAATTATGTGAAACTTCACTAGCCCATGGGTGCAAGCAGGGGGGTCTAGAGCATTTCCTGTGAGCAGAACTGAGAGTGTAAAGAGAACGGATTTGTGCCTAAGGGAGTAAAAACCTATCTAGGTGTGAGAGAAACCAGGAAAGATAATGTGTGGGAAACTGGAAAAAAAATAAATGAAGTAGAAAAGAGGGAGAACGAGAAAAATAAACAGTGACATTAAAAAGAGAAGGGGAAGGAGAAACAATAAAAAAGGCAACACAAAAAGCAGAGCATAAACAATCAGTAGGTAGCAAGAGATCCCAACATATTATGCATTTGTTTTGCAGCAAAATTCACAGAGTTTCCCCGAAATGTCACAGCCACAGAAGGGCAGAACGTGGAGATGTCTTGTGCTTTCCAAAGTGGCTCCACTTCGGTGTACCTCGAAATCCAGTGGTGGTTTCTGCGGGCAGCTGAGGACCAAGAGGCTGGAGCTGAGGTGACAGGCACTCAGGTACTAATCCTCTGCCATGGATTCCTCAAACCACCTGGAGAATACCACAGAAGAGAGGAAAGGGGGGAAGGAAAGAAAGGGAGGCCAGAAGGAAGGACCAAAAAGAGGTTCTGTATCTCTCCAGGGACTTAGTTTTGGCCATGAAATAACGATGCAGGAACCTGCAGACAAAAATATCTACCTCAAGGGATGGTGTCTTTGGTGCCTGTCGCTCCCAGAATGCAGCTAGGGATGCTCACAAAACCACACAGATTTTTCAAAGTCTAATTTTTTTATTATTTTCCCCTCTGTTTCTTTTTTTTTTTTTTCCTCTCTCAGATTTTCCCTTTGGAAAGCAGTTGTTCAAAGACTGCTCCTTGTGGGAATTTTTTATTTCCCAAGTGGCAAGATCCTACACATGCCCTCCAATTTACAGCTAACACAGTCGAGTTGGCAGCCGTAGATAGCTGCCACAGGAGGGCACACGCTTGGCAGGGGTGGGGAATGCAGGAGGGAACAAATGCCCCAGAAGAAGCAAAAACCCCAAAATAACACAACTGTGCAATTTCATCCTTCCGAGCGGGACAGGAGGGGTCATGTCCACTTACACTGCCATCTGGGGCGCTCTTCCCCGCTTTCACCTTCGCTGCCCGCTCCTCACCGGTCTCGGCGTTCAGCTGCCCCGGAAAGACTCCCACGCCAGCCGGGATGGAGGTGGGTCCGCGGGGCAGCACCCCTCGGCCACGCATCCCGGCTGTCCCGGCTGTCCCCGCTGTCCCGGGCTGTGCCCGGCGCGGCCCGCAGGTGGCAGGCGCGGCGCGCCGCTGCACGGGCTCCGCGGCGGGTTGGGAGAGGGGCGCGGAGTGGGGTGCGGAGCGGGGCGGGGGCCGGAGAGACCCACGGAGGCGCTCCTTTCCCTGCAGGTGGAGCTCCTGCCCGAGCGGGACCTGGACAGCGACGGCACGAAGATCAGCGTAAGTGTCGCCGCAGGGTGCGGGCAGCCCCCCGCGCCGCCGACCGAGGTCCCTTCCCCAGTCAGAGCCCATCCTTCGGAGGGCCGAGTCTGTTCCTGCCCCGCATCTCCTCCCCGTTCGCACCGCAGGCTGCAGGAGGCTGGCAGTCTGCAGCTCAGCGATTGACTCGGCGATCTTAGAGGTCTTTTCCAACCTAAATAATTGATTCTGTGATTCTATGACTTCCTTGCCGGCCCAGGCAAGGTGCCAGGGCATCCCTGCCCCATGCGGCCCCCCACACTCCTGGGCATGGAGGCATTGGCCAGAATGGCACAGTCAGTAGACCATTGACAGACTCTGTACTCTGTGAAGCAACGCACCAATCCTTCCTTGTACCTCTTGTTTTCATTTACCCTGGGTAACTGCTGAGCCTGCCTTAGCACTCCAAAGCTGGTTCTAAGGCTGAAATTTGTCTGTGAAGCTCCACTTCCTTTAGTGGGCTGTACAGCTGTTTAAACGGGTGCTTTCCCAGGGCCATGCCCTCTGGCAGAAAGAAAGCTCAGAAAGACTTTGGTCAAGACCTCCCTCTTGGGAGTAATTTCCACTCTTGGTCCCTGGGACTCTGAGAAAGTAAGATTCTGGCACCAGAGTTACCAGTCTGCTGTTTGGAGATTAAACCAGAATGTTATCTCAACAGAATTATGAGTAGCGTTGCTCCAGCCCTTGTCCAGGGAAAGGATCTCTTCCTCAGCAGCCCCATGTCCTGAGTCAGGCACAGCCACAGGGTTGTTTCTGACCTCAGAATAGTTCAGACCCTCCTTCCTTAGCATCCCAAGAAATGTATAGTGGTGGGGTCATGGTGTGGTGCTCACTGCAGTGGAAAAACACAGATACTTAGCAGATACTGCAGCATGAGTGTTCTCTATGAGCCCAGAGGGGTTTTCCCTTTCTCTGGCAAAATCCCTTCGGAAGTGCCTTATAGCTACAACCAAGGTTGTAAGTACCAGCAAAACTTAAACCAGCAACAAATAGAGGTAAATAATTTCTGTTAAATCTTTTACTCTGCTGCTTTTTACGCCTACAAATAACTAACCAAATAATTACATCAGGTCAAAGTGCAGCAAGGTATAGCTGAAGGGCATTTATAAATGAGAATTGAGATACACTATGTTCAAAACAATACTTATTCTAGCCATACTTACGTTTCCTATGATACTTCTCACCATACACTACAAAAAATTTGTGTCATGGACTGTATATTCAGTTACATTTGCAGACTATCTTACAAATGAGGTCCACATGTAGTCTTTGGATACTATTCCACTAGACATGGGCCTAGCAGACAATTCATTACCTATCAATACTCTCTCCTTTAAAATCTCTGTAGTAATCCGTAAGAACTGAAACACAATATAGGCTTTGAAGCTTGTCTCATCTCTGAAGTAACAAATCTCTTTCATTGTTTATGATAATAATTCATAATGGGGTATTTATAGTGTTTCTATAAGCTTGCATAAAACATTTATTTTACATTTGTAATAAAAAGAAAGTCAATGTTTCATAGATGTCTAAAATCACTTTTTACAAATGTAGCTGTTTTTTCTTTTTTTTTCTGAAGACATACTCAGTCTCCATGAGTATTACTGTAAATTATCATCATGAAAAGAACAAAAAAAGTTTTAAGTGCATTTAATAATCCTTAAAGAAATGCTAAAATATACTGAATGTTTGCTAAAATACACCTCTTTATCAGTTTTAAATGATAATCAGGGACAAATTGAAAACATACATACGTGCTGCCGGCAACAATTTCTAAATTTCAAATGCAAAAGCCAAAACTAATCCTGTTTTTCACCAGCGTTATGCAACACTGTTAACTTTGTGGCTATTGTATGGAAGCAAATGAAGGCAAAATATGACCTATGCATCCTCTTTCCATTCATATGAAACTTCTTTAATGCTTTTGCTGAACATGAACTGTTCAGTAGAGATTTATTATTATTGAATATGGTTTAAATAACTATCCAGTACTTTCTGTGTAATTAATATTGCACATATTATGTTTGTAAGTGTGCAATCCATACTTTCAACTCAGTTTGCCAAGTATAAATTCAGAGCTGGGTACAACACAACAGACTATAAAGTCCATCCAGCACCTTAAAGCAATAACATATTCACAAGTGTTGCTCTTCAATTTATCAAGCAGGCAGAATAGGTACTTTGCCAACACTGGTAACTACAGTATGCCAAGCTATTAGAAACAATGTTTTCTACAATCACCAATACCATGTGCTAATTTCAATCTAACAGTTCTCCACTTTTGTTAACTACCATGAATTCATCATCCTGATGTTTCCTTATCACCTGTTATTGATATGACACAAAGCAACCTTTACGTCCATGTTTATGTAACAGTGAAAGTAGACCAGGTTCAGAAGTTCTTCAAAGCTGAAGTTTTAAAGGCCACTGAACATGTTTTACCTGGCTTCTGGTAGGGAAACAGATATTAATTCAGATAGAGAGTAAGAGAACATTAATGAAATATAAATTCTCTAAAGTGATGAATATACAGAAAGGAACCTGTGTTAACTTTTCCCAATGCATTTTAATACCTATCACATATTTCTGAATGTATAACTTATTCATGTGTTTTAATTATCTGAAACAAAAATATGCTATGTTGCCTTCAAATATTAAAACCAGTTAAAAATAAAACAGAAGTCTTTTTTCAGCTGACAACACTTAAATCGATCTTGAATATGTACTGATATATAACTTTCAATAAGTAGGTACTTATATAAACGAGACGAAAGGGACTACCTGACACAAAATGTCTTGTTACCATTAACAGACAAAAAATACCAAGGCTTTGGATACACTTTAAGGAGATAAACTGAATGTCAAATATACAGTTTCAATGTAGTAAAGAGTACAAACTAATCTAATAATTAGTTATTAATGTAGTTTAAATCTTGGAAAACATCTCCAGCAAAATTGTTAATGCACTAGTTCAAAAACTGAATTATTCAATTAAGTCAACTAACTGGAAAGGTTTAACCAAGGAAGTGCACAGGCACCAGGTTTACATGAGAAAGCTCATTAAGAATATTCATAATCTTAAGTAATTAATTGAAATGAGCATGGTAGTTTTGGTTATTTGTCTGAGGCTAATTATATTTCAGAGGAAACCATCTAAGCAGATTTGGAAAGAAAATGTCAGGCATCCTCATAGACACAATTAGCCATACTCATCCTTGATGTAACCTCCCTGCAGAAAGCACAATCACACCATTGATTAATTTGGCACTATGACAGTAGAGTCAGTAGAGTTTGCAGAGAAAGAAAAATTCCTGACAACATATTTGTTTCTTTGTTTTCTTTTCCTGGCAAATTTGCAGACAGTGAAAGTACAAGGGAATGACATCTCCCACAAGCTGCAGATTTCAAAAGTGAGGAAAAAGGATGAAGGCTTGTATGAGTGCAGGGTGACCGATGCCAACTATGGAGACCTTCAGGAATACAAGGCCCAGGCATTTCTCAAGGTCAATGCTAACAGCCACTCTCGACGAATGCAAGCCTTTGAGGCATCCCCAATGTGGTTGCAAGACATGAAACCTCGTAAAAACATCTCAGCAGCTGTTCCAAGTAGCATCCACAATTCTGCCAATCAGCGTGTGCGTGCCACCTCCAGCCCCGAAGCAGCAGCCAAAATCCCCAAACAAAGTCCACAATCAGGTATGGTAAAGCATTTTGAGCTTTCATTTGATTGCTTACCAGCATGCAAAAGGAGGCTAAATCAACAAGGTAACCAGGAATTGTGACTAGGAAGAGTGTGGTGCTCAGTTATTCCTCCTTCTTTCTGGTTCTATTCTTCTTGATATCTGCTTACTTCCTAAAATCTGAAGAATGAATTTCTGAGCAGAAGAAGAAGTAAAAAACCTTAAGCTTCTGTATGTGGATTTTATCTCTACTGGTTTTATCCACCTAGGGCTAATCGAAGCTTAGCTTTCCCTGTAGTGTGTGTGGAGAGAGAGGGCCATGTCAGTGAATGACTCATTTCATTTTAAGATGGCTGTGCATGATAAATTAAATAAAACACTCACCCAGATGTGTTTCTTCCAAAGTTATTTTGCACCAGTCACCTAATTTTTGTATTTCCAACATTTGGTGAAATTAATTTACTTTTAGTATCAATCCTATTTTCATAAGGAACTTGTCTTTCAAATCTAAGCAAACCTTAGATACACCACATAGTTTCTCTGTTGTGTAGGATTTAGAAAGACCATGGGTTTGTTAGAAAATATGTTGTTGTCATCTGCAAGTGCTTGACCATCAGCTTTAAAACAAGGGTTAAAATGGAAATGCCACCATTCTCTGTCATGTAGAAATGAACATACTACACATTTTGTTTGGAGGATTTTGTTCAGCACTGTATAAATAACCTATTTTCAATATCAGTCTGCATTTTCTACATTGATACAGTAAAATGCACAGTTATGCAAAGGCTTATGAATATACAGGAGGTGCAGCACTATATGATGGCAATAGAGAGATGGACAGGATAAAAAATTGAGACATTGAAAATTATCAAATATCCTCTGGAAAACAAACTGTGTAAGTTGAAGGGTTTTTGGGTTACTTCTATTTACACTGAGGGCCCAATGTAAGGCAGGAAATCACAACATACCTTAAAATATATAATGGAAAATAATTAGCTCTGATACATCATTTTTCTGCTAGTGTGTTATTAAATAAAAAACTGTGAATACCAGAAATTTAATAGCACATCTACTGTGAAATCACTTTCATCTTACAGGCATACTATTAGAAAAACTTTTTTATAGGGAAAATACATTTCATTACAGATTGGAACAATATGATTATTCATATGAAAATTCTTATATTTGTATTGCTCCTAGAAAAGCTGGTGTATGTACTACCACTATTTTATCTCTGTATACATTTTTTAAGCTTTTTTAAAAGTTACATTCAGTTCTCCTTCCCTGAAATTGAGCCACTTTTATTCTTTAGCTCTTCCAAAAAACATCTAAGCTGTTAAAAGAAAACAAATATTTCAGTTTATATTAAACCATCATTTTATCATTGCTTTGCTCTCAGATAAATGTATATACTGCTTATTTTCCATTGGACTCATACATTTCAAAGCAGCAGACTTTTCTATAAATGGAAAACTCTGGTTTCTATTCAGTCTAGGTGAAATTAATTAAAAGAGTTAGAGGTTTATGAAATATGTAGCAACAGACTACACTGCATTGCAGCCAAAGTATGTAAAAAAACAGCTAATCCACTAAATCATTTTTGATATATAATTGAATCTATAGTATTGTTTATGTCTTTAGTCCAAGCAATATCTTGACTGATTACTGGACATTGGCAATTTGAGAGCAGTAGATTATTACATGGAAAGGTCCCTGTAAAAAGAAAAAAACAATACAAAAAAATTAACCCGTTATTTTTTGCTTGAGCAAAGATTACTGCAGATCAAGTGCAGACAATCACAATCATAAATAATTTAAAAATTAAACTGATAAAAATATAATTTATGTTATAAATTCATTTTTTAATGAAAAAACGCAGGCAAACTCTGCATTCATCAGAGGTGTAGTTTATGTACTGAAGAAACAGAGTGTACCAAAAATCACTATTAGGTCTAATTTCAATTTAATAGTCACTTGCTACACTAATTATTTGTGATATTTTTGATGAACATCAGTTTAACTCAGGAGAACCAAGATTTACTTTCTTTTGCTTCAGAAAATCTTGACCTCACTTTTCCAGCTATGGTGAGATTTAGATTTTCACTTCATTTTACAGTCATTCTACACTAACAGAAATACCCATGGGAACAAAAGGCAGGGAGGGGGTTTAACTTTGAGGAACAACTTCAGCTGAGGAAAGGGAGATGTCAGTTGTGAGACCTCAAAAAAGCAAAAAGAAGTTGTCGTAGACATTAATAGTCTTCTTTTTATGATGCAGAATCAACACAGTCGCCTTGTTTAATGAAATGAGAAACTCTTCCCTTCTTCATCATCATACTAACTATACATATGCATGCACAGACAGCTGTGTGATTGCGCTATATGTAAGCAGTGTATCCATCCAGCCTAGAACACACAATCATGTTTGAATACAAACGTATCATTATTAACTACATGTTTTGAAAGACATACAGGTTGATTATGATGTGTTTGTTAATGTTGAGTCATACTGCTTGAAGGGAGAAATATTAGTAACCATAGGCAATTGTATCAAATATTCTCCAATATCAGGGAGCTGGTGCATAGTTATTGGCAAGCAATAACTTTTACTGCCATGATCACAGATTATTGTAAAATACATTTACAGCAATGGGAAACATGACACTCTGAAATTATTGGGAATTCTCTATTCAGCCATTTCTGAAAAGGTCAGCTACTAATATATGAAAAATTTATTCTGATTTTATTAATATTTTGTCCCCAAAATTTATTTTTGAAAGGTAGATAGCACTCTACTAGACTTCTTCTATCCTGAAGCACACTGCAGAATTTCATTTATTTCTTAACAATAGATATTTAATATGTAGCTCCAGAAAAGCAGTTTACAGTCACCACCATTTTAAAACATCATAATTTCCCAACTGAATAGATATTTCTGCTATTCTCCTTTACGCAAAAGTAAAAATATCTGTGATAACTGTGAGGGAGCTCACTAGCCAGGGCTGACAAATTAAAGTGGTATGAGGTCCATTCAGTATTTTGCACTGCTCTGAAAGCACTATGCAAGTGTAAAAAAAAGATATTTATTATTGTTAGTGTAATGGAGATTCAGCATAGGATGAAATAGCTAATGAGAACAGACACTCCCACAGAGTCTTCATACAATATACTAAGAAGCCCTAAACGACTAACTCAAAAGTCAAAATAGTCAGGAAAGAAAAAAGTCAAAGCTAACATATCTTGACCCTTTCATTTCATAATTATGGACTGCAGTAAATGAAGTAACCCATCACAGCGTAGCAGGAATCTGAGTAATTTGACAGGGTAATCTGCGTATATCCAGAAATTGTCCTATGTAGGTGGAGTGACAGACTTTTTTTCCTGCATAACTCATAACAACCTATCTTATTCCAAAGGCAAGAGCACAGAGTTATGACAAATCCTTGTAACTCTAAACAATGCTGCAATTAAATGGAGTCCAAGAGCTAAAATGACTTCAGGTGAAAGGAAGCTAAATAGTCTCCAGGCTGCACCAAATGTCACTGTTTCATGGATACAAATCTAGACAAACTTTGCTGCCTGAATTCAAGTGATTCAACATTTATGACAACAAAAAGAGTTGAAGAATTTGTTGTACTGGCAATGTGTCTATCCCATTTGTTGTGCTGGAAATGTGTATATTCTCCAAACTCTTCCTGTTCTGCCAATGCTCTGTTAAAGCACTCAAAACCATTAGTTGCTTTTCAGACTCTAGAAGATCAGTCTCAGAGAACTCAAAAGGGAACAACTACAAATGAAGAAGTGACAATAAGGTTCATTTTCTGACTGCTTACATATGGATTCTTCACATTTCTAGCAACTTTTTGTTATTTCATGAAGTAACAAATTCAACTATTAACCTAACTACATGCCAAAACTTCCTGTTGATGATAGCAGTTGCAATGAGTGACTTGAAAAGGAGAAGGTGGTCCTTACCTAAGACAGAATGGTCTGGATTCTTGGCATCATAAATCACACTGAGAAGCTGATCATCATGAATGCAAAAGAAGAGGATTAAAACGTTTCATCTGTCTGTTGATACTCATAAACCGATGACATACCTTCCTGTCTCCGTTTTTATCTATGGAATCTAGGAATCTTTTATTATTAATCTATTTTAAGCAAAAAAATTATGTCCAATTTGAAATCTTCTGAGATATAAACCAACTTCTGTGTTGTTGTTTTTTTTTTCTTTTTTATTTATGTTCCATCTCCTCTTAAAGCAAAGGAACAAATGTCTGCTCTAGCCTCCATCAAGGTGATGGCCAAGATTACTGTTTTCTTCACTAAGAGAGTCTTTAGGTTACTCTTTTAGAAACTATGAATATCCATAAGGTTGGGAGGCACCAACCATTATTGTGATTGTGGCACAACAAAAAGTCAAGTCTCTGTTTTCTTAAGACTTCATTAAAGCAAAAGCCAAGTGACAGTTCTATTGTTATTCAGCTGTTCTCAGAAATTCTTGCAAGATGATGATGCAATGACTACCCCATTTTAAACCTGTATACTCTGCTTCTACTTGAAATTTACACTTTCATTCCCTCTTCCTGAAAAGAAGCTGCTCCACCTTTTTTAGATTCTCTGAAATAATGGAATAAATTCAAACCATGTTAGTTGATGTAGCCCTAATAACTGTTGACTGTTGACCTTGGAACTGTAAACATCTTTTGAGAAGTGCTAATCTTCTCTAAATAGCTTAGATGGCAAAGCAAGGTCTTTATAGCAGCTGACCTTTTTTTTTTTTAGGCCAGGTCTTCCAATACGGAATGAACTCACTAATGTCTTATGTTTCTTTCAAAAACCCCACATCTTAATTCCTTATTTTTGCATAATTATTGATCAAACATAATGCATACAAATACTTAAACTCCCATTCCTAGTGCGTAGTTCATCTAAACACTGTAACAAACAAACTCTTCTCAGTTTATCTGCAGTTCTAAGTCCTGTCACAAGCAAAATGGTATCTACTTTTTGTAACCATCCCTCACTGCAGTTGCCAATCACAGATACTGCATTACTGTCAATTTCTATTCCTGTTATAAAAATACAGGTTCAGGAACTAAGGAGAGAAATCACTCACAACCAGTATGTGTTCATTTTTCTTGTTCTACAAGTTTGAAGAGTTATTAGATCCCATATGTCCATACCAGACTGAGTACTTGGGTATGCTTAGTTATAAACATATCCTCTGTGAAATCTGAGACATTATTTTCAACCTTAGTTATGCCCATAATTAAGCAATAAAAATAAATCACAAGAGAAAATAGGTTTTCTGAGATTTCCTGAGATAATAATGGAATTTGTCATTAAATACATGGCAGCTCCACTGTAACTTGTATTTCTGTAAAAGTGATGGTGTTTGGATGCACTTTTGTGTCCTATGATGCCCATCAAGAAACAGTGAGAACAGACACAGAGGAAACTAAATGTACAAAATACAAGAAATTAATTTTGTCCTTCTCCATCTACAATGTAATTTTTATATGCACATGTATACTGAGATCTTTCCTAATCTTTTAGTAACATTAGCAGTGTGTTTCACTGCCCATCTGTCATTGCTACATACGCACTTAATCATATCTCTTCCTTTCTTTTAGCTATGTAAAAATGAACCTTTCAGACTAACCTCACCTTTGGAACACCTTTGGAGCAAAAGTCAAAACCCACAGGAGTTCTCTCAGTAGCAAAATTGCAGTAATTCTGCTCTACATGCCTGATATAACTTTATTTGGTAAATAACCACTAGGTTGCCCACACATGCAGTAAACAAAGAGAAAAACATAAAGGAAGAAGAGAGAAAATGGGGAAGGGGGAGAAGCTGTGTATGATTTGTTTGTCAGTTCACTCAAATTGCTTTTTATTGCTTCACAATCAGACAGCTTGCACTGGGTCATCAGAGATTGCAGCATATGTGACAGGGCCTGCTCTTGAAATAACTGATGGGATTTCCTTGCTTCAGAACACAACCCATTTGTTACTTGACAGATATACAGCAAAGCAGAGAATATTTTTGCTTCAGATGAGAAACAGGAAGTTTCCCCTCTGTGGTGCCCTACTTCATTATGAAAATCCTTTACATCACATAAAATGAAAAAGAATGGGTGCAATTGTCTGCTGACTGGAAGGGATACAACTCTGCTGAAGTTTAAAAAACATCATTCATCTACAGTAGCAAAAAATTTGGCTCAATGAAGATGAAGATGACTTTTCTTCTACTCATAGAGTGAATTATAAGAAAAATCTAAACTTTGCTCAGCATGTACTAAACACCTGAAGATGTTTAGTACAGTGAAGGTTTCTAGGAACAGAATGAAGGGAAGGAAAACATCTAAAAACTGCTGTTTTCATCTCATTCAGATTCAGGGAGAGAGGGCATTCTTGGTGGTAGGTTTTGTTGCATCAGAGTTTTTTTGTGTTTTTTCTTCAACTTTGATTAATCTTTTTCTAGTGCTTCTCTTTGCAACCTTAGGTCAGACTAGCTCGAAAGCTCAACACTTTTAATATTTTCTTATTCTCTGGAGAGGGAGTTTACATTTGATTAATTCAAAAGCTTCAAAGATATTCCAGACATATTACCATCTTTACAGCTACAATAACAATCCTTCTTTGTTGATGACAAAGCTGGATGGCATTTGAAGAGCAACTAATGATGTTTCTGTCAGCCTTGAGAAGACTCTTCTCCAAACTCTCCATTTTACCCTGTAATAAGGAAGTTGCAATCATAGTGTCTGGCAGAGCAACTTGCTATTCTGTCTGTGTGTGGGTGTTCTAGTCAGATCCACCTCACTGAAGTTTGTTCCCCCATCTATTTTCAAATGCTACTGTCTTGGAACAAAGCTGCTGTAAAAATGTGAAAGTTAGATGCACAGCCACATTTGCAGTGCTTCAAACATTCAATCTGTGTGTTCATCAACCAACAGAAATACAAAGAGCAAATCTGAATGCTACTTCTGCTACCAGTCCTGTTTCTACTGCCGTTATTATCTCAACTGTTGTTGTTGTCTGTGACACTGACTGAGGATTTTGGCCATCAAATCAAAGACATGGGGCTATAAGGATTATAAAAGTGACTTCTACAAGACTACAGAAGATGGTGTATCCCTCTCCAGTTCCTTCTGTGTAACTGAAAAAAAGAAGAGTTCAAAAGTCAAGATGTTTTGTCAAGGAGCAATAACAAATCAATCATGAAGCCAAGAACTAGCAGTAGGTCTCACAGAGAGTCATACATTCAAATGGTGCAAAGACCTTTACTAGAATAATACTGTTAGATATTATGACTACACAGGATTGTGTCTGTCTGAAACACTGCCAAAATAACAGGTCAATTACTTATTTTGAAGTCAATTGAACTATTTCCACACATACAATATCTACTAATCAGGGACCATCTTTTACCTGAAGAGACTTTGAATATCGATGAATGATATTATGATTGATCCCACATCTCAGAACTCTAATGAGAAAGGTTGAGAAAATCTGAAATAAAAGCAGAAAAATTCAATAATCTAGAATATGAATAAGATAAAATTAATACAATATTTGGCACAAATACTTAAGCTTCATTTTCACAATACACCACTTTTAAACTAGTGTACTGTGGTTGTAGGCACGATACCCCTTTTTTATTTTATTTTACTTGTAACACAGCAATAGCAAGGGTAAAGGCTTTGGATTGTGAACACTGATTTAGCTCTTACAGTTTAAAGTGTTGCCACCCAAAGTATTTTTCTTGCTCCAATAGAAGTTATTGCCCCAAATCTGGGTGGCAGAAGGAAATAGGTGTCTTCTCAGCTTTCACAGTTCAGAGTGTTAAGCCTCTATATTGTCATAAATGCATAATTTATAAGCCTCTATGACAGCTGATAAACTAAAACACAGAGCTGTTAAATTGAGATAAATGAAGAGATGGCATGGTGTTTGTTTGTATCACTCATACTATTGGGGGTTTAATTTCCATAAGAGGGGGAGTCAGAGAGATGGAGGCACTGTCATCTTAACTGCTCCAGCTAAACCCATTAAGAGCTTGTGAGTCACAGCTCTTAGACAGAGGTACCTTCTGTTAATCAGAGCCATTGTTCTAATCTCTTAACACAGCTGCATCATCCACCAGGCAGACAAAGGATCAAAGGAATGGTCCGTGCCTCAAAACATCATCTAGGAATCAGACAGAAGAAACCAGATTCATCCAGTGAGAGTTTAGCCGGGTTCCATGAAAATAGCTCTTATATAAAAGATATAAACAGAAGGAGATCAGGTTGACTGTACATCAATTATGAGCCTAAGTGTCAGGTGTGAAAAATGAGAAAAGGGATTAGATATCACATGTTGAAATATTCACAAAATATTTAAATTTTCCTTCCATCTGTGTCATAATAACCCTCTTTATATTTTTTTAATTACAGTGCTGTTGAAGTTAATATAGTAATATTAATTATCACCCACTTAAATTTTCTTTCCAAGAGATGAAAGAATTAACAGGGTGCAAAAAGCAGAGGAGCAAAAAGACAAGTCCAATTTTAGTTTTCTTCAAATAAAACTCTTGCTTTTATTGTATCTTTCAGAAATGGCTCCATTAAGAGTTTAATTACTAAGTGGCATATATCAAATATACACACACATATATATACATTACTAAAATGCTGAGCAATTTGTGTTGGAGTCATGTTTCGTTACAACAGCAGAATTCAGTTGCTAAAAGAGTCAGTTCAATAGTTTTTGTTAACAGCCTAAATTCGACCTTCATTCAGGATAGGGCATAACTGTATGCAAGTATACGATAGAGATGGGTTACCATAGGACAGTCAGAAAAAATTGCATTTCCTTTAGAATCAGCCATTTCATACAGATGAATACAAATGCAGCAGTTTTTATTTTTTCTGCCACACATTAAAAAAATTCTAGGACATTTTTTGTCCATGGTGTTCAGGGATACAATAAGAGAGAAAGGTGCCCAGTGCTGACAAGAGCAGTCAAAAAGCATGCCACCAGTTGTTCTGAAACAATACCAGTCATCCAACTGGGGGCTTGCATTTGCTTGAGCTTGCACCCCTTCCCCTCATCTTTGAAGTTGTTGCAGTGGGCACTGCATACTGGCCTGCTTTTCAGTTTTGTATAAATAGCTAACTCTGGTATTTCACAAACTATTTGCAAACACCTCTTTTAGCAACCTTTTCTCCAAAAAGTACTCTCTCATTTAAACACCTGAAGTCAATGCATTGCATTACTTATACACGTGAAGAGATTTGAAAACTTTGCAAGCTAAAAACACCAATTAAAGGAAGGAAAAAAATTAGAATATCTGCTACAAATGATTGATGCTTGGACATTTCTCACTCTGAGACCAAAGTAGGCAGAATCTCTTTGTCCTAAGAAAGTCAGGCAGGGAAGTTTGAGTATTAAGGTTAAAAAGCTTCCATAATATAGTAAATATATAATGATGGAAATACTCATAGTTTTGCATACACTGAACAGTTCAGAGACATCAAGACCTCACTATATCTTTGGATGATCACATGAAATTTGAAGAAGTTGAGCATGTGCACAAAAATCTTTCTAGCTGCTAGAAGGAAATATAGACTTTTAAAGCTGAAAGCTGTGTCCCTTAGCTTCAAAAATCATTATGACTTTGACACGCCTTACCCCACATATCGCCTGCACAGACAATTCATCAACACTTCATTTCACCAAATAAGAATCTAACTACTTGCAGTGTTACTACTCTAAATTTGTTTAGGAGAATATCATATGAAAATGCTAAGGAAATTAAAATTTCAGAAGCTGAATTTTAGTGGGACAATCTGCCCACATACCTAGACCACTTTTAGACCAAAACAGCCTAAAAAATTTTCTAAAGAAGCATAAGCATTAGAATAAAACTTAGAATAACTGCTACAAAAATGAATGACACTCATGAAGCCAGTAGAACTGTATCAGGATTTCCTAATCATATTCATATATAAATTACTATTTAGTACTGAACTTCTTAAGAATAGAACTTAAACAAAGCTATATATGAAAACAGAAGGAAATGCACTGATGAGAATGGAAGTTGTGCATTACAGGATAAAGGACGTAAGAGAGACCAAAAATTACACCCGAAATGGATTAAGTACACTATCCAGTTCATCTTTCTGAAAAACTGAGTTCAAATTCAACAGTTATTTTTGGCTGGTTTTATCAGAACAGTATGAAAATATATACATGTTGATGAAATTCCCATTTGAATTATGTGTTTAGGGATCTCACCCCTCACTCCTGTCTGTTCAAAGTGAAAGGATGGCAGGGTTGAATCATTTTGATGATCACATTTTCATCTTTGAGAATAACATTAGAGATCCTTTTATCTTATTCATAGTGCATGATTGCCCAATTAGGAAGCCTGGTTCTACTCACTAGGTAAATAATGAGATACAAACAAGAACATTTTTTAAAGAATTAAAAAGTGAATGATGATTCTCAGATATGTTTCAATAGAAGGACAAGAACGATGAGATTTAGTTGTTTCTGTGGGTGGGATTTAATGTAGGGAGTGATGTAGAAACTGGTCTGAATGTAAAATCCCATATTTGTTCACACTGGTATACACTTAATTTTACTTCTGTCCATCTTGGCATCGTGAAAGTGTAGAAGTCATTCAAAGTCCCATTCTTCTTTCTTTTTTTCTCCTTTCATACTGCCATCTGTTCTCCTTTTATAGATTTACTATGGCTTGTTCTGAACCACTGCCTGAAGCCAAGTATCATTTTCCTACATGCTACCTATATATGAAGTCCCCTCAGGTTTTTTCTTCTCCCAAGTATTACCATCTTAAATTTACATTAGAACATGACTTTAGGTGTAGCCGGTAACAATTTAAAGGTTGTGGCCTGCCTTAGTCAAGAAAGAGCTCCAGGAGTTATTGTGGCTCAAGTTTCTGTCAGAATTCTCCCCTCTATTTGGAGTTGGAAAGTTGTCACTTTTTTTGCTCCATGACAAGGTTGAACACATCTGTTCACCTGGGCACCTTACCTAGTGAAAGCTAAGGATTTACCATCCATCTAGAATCCCATCCCTCTTCCTTATCCGCTCTTCTAGATGTTTCTGACAGATAAGGAACAGACATCAGATGAACAGCACTACACACTGAATGTGAAATCTAAGTAGACTTCAGGGAAATTCAAGACATAACCTATTCTAAACTTCAATCAATTTGGAAGCAACTTTCTTCCAAAACGCAAAAAAAGCCACAAAAAAACCCACAAAAGAACCAACTAAAATCAAACCAAACAATCAACCAAAACAAAGAAAAAAAAAACAAACAGCAATTCAGAACTTTTTCCTCTGGTGTATAAGACAAATTCATTTGCTCAAGCAGCAATTAGCACTAGTTTAAGCTGAGTACTGTACAGCCAATGGATAAAGATGGAGGGAAATCTTAAGCAATAGGATCTGCATTGAATCTGATACTTACTGGTCATCTTCTGTTATTCAGTTCCTCAAAATCAAACACAGATGACTGAGCCTTAAAACACACGTGAGAAGTCACTCCTCTGAAGAGGAAGAGGGGTATACATATCTCAGCAGTATAAGAGACATATATACAACAATGATTTTATGCAATTCAGAGGAACAAGGATGATAGCAATTGATAGGCCAGAGAGAAAAAATCTATTTATTAAAAACCTGTGTGAGACATATTCAAATAAAACTTCAAATAAAATCAACCATACTTGATTTTATTTATCTTTATGTATATAATACAGCAAATGTCCTCCAAGAAATCTTATAGTTAATTTATGTCCCCAGTAAAATTAAGGCAAGTATCTCATGAACTTTTACTTACTTTACATGGAAATAACGCAAAATTATGATTTCACGTGTTTTCAACTGGGGCTGACAAGAAGGTTATGTAAAATCTAACACTATAAAGCAAAGCTAAGTGTTGCAAAACAGCAGACCAGGCACTTAAAGACGGAAAACATCAGCACAAATTCCTGAAAAATGAAACTTCCAAGATTTCAAAAATTAGTAGAACAGCAAAATTAATTCATATTCAGCACAACCCCATATATATGTAAGGACATTTTGGTATAATGTAATACATACTGAGAATCAAGGATGGATTTTTGTGTCACTGGCTGTATTTCTCCTGTACTGGTCAGCACAAAACCAGGACACTGCTCAGGCATTGATCAGTGGGTTACTATTTAAAGGAAATTCAAGGATACCCTAACTAAACTTATATGTTTAATAAAATAGTAAAGAAGTGCTGTTGAATTTGCAGATTCCTTCTGTTATTTATATGAGAATACACTCTTCATGGTATGCCTAATTGTAAGAAGGTAATTTTCAGAGTCTCTGACATGTATGAGGCTCAGAATGCAGGAAGCTGTTACGTCCCAAATCTTAGAAAGTGCAGATGGAAACTGCTTAAGACCCAAGGTGGTTAACCGTGCAAGGTACTCCTACAAATAGGAGCTGCTAAAATTGTAGTGCCCGAGGCAGCTGCTTAGTTTACAATTCAGTGTTTCATCCAGTTGTGAGAAAATGAACGGGCAAAATTATTCAACCAGTATTTACTTTTCTCTACTTGTCTCCCAAAATCCCGTGTATCTTTACATAAATTTTATCTGATCAATATCTTAGTGAAAGCCAGGGACTGTAGTCATTCAGGCATGGGATGAGTAACTACTTTTTTGATCAGTTAGGGTTCACTAGAATTTATAACTTCTGATGGCTTTATTTTATACTTAGATGCTCTAAAACTGATTTCATTAACAGAACAAAATTGATGTTTACCTGTGTGGTCCATACACTATGAGCCACAAAATATGTTTCAGCATTTCTGGCAGAGATGTTTTTATTATTTTAAACATTAAGGTCACAATCATTTATCAGAATTTTTTCTCTCTGTATTCCTAACATTTAAGAAAACCATGAATTTGAATAAAATACAGTTTCAAACACCTTAATGGCATGAACTACTCTTTCATGCCGTGGCACAAGAACTTATTTCATAATCACATGCCTTTGGCAGTATGGTATTTGTTTACAGGAGAAAGCTAAGTATTTCATGGACATTTGCTCTTTTGGATGTGTGTTAGTAGCAGGAAGTAAAAGAAAAATAATAAGTATTTACATTTCACAGGAAGAATTTAACTGGATCCCAGTGTCTGATAGGTGAAACTCTGAGAATATCTGACACACACATCAAGTAGAGTTTAATTAATAATGTAGAAACAAAATACTCATACATTATACTACACTGTTTCTTCTGAGTTACTGTTTTTGAGGGTTACATAATTGCAGTCCAGCTTTACCCAGTGTTGTTGACGTGCAATAAAATTTATTTTAGCTGTCCTTATGTTATTAGAAAATAATACTTGAAATGGATACATAATGAGTAATCAATTTATCAAATCCACAGCCAGATAGACAGGTTTTAACTTGCATTTCTTTGTTCACAGTTCCAATGATTCAAGTACACTAAAAACACATCTGCATGAAAAGTCTGAATCTGGATACTCTGAATTTTCAAGATATTTGAATTTTCAAGATATTTTAATTTGGATTTTGATGTGTACCTTGCCTTTGACATAAGTTTAAAATGGTGGAACTGAGTCTCTGATTTAAGCACCCTATGACTTTCAGATTTGAAGTCAAAATGGAAATTTCTGAATATTTTTGATTACATCTTCTTTGAAGAGGAAAAACAAAGTAATATAATATGAGCAAATAGAACAGAAAAAGAAAAAAAGTCTAAAAAAGCTGCTTTCAGTTTTGCTATGTCCTCATTCTTCATTGGCAGCTTTCACTCTTTCAAAAGCTTAAGAAACACTTGAGTTCATGAAAAAACAATTATTTTTCACATCTCTGGGGAAAAAAAACAACCTGAATATACTTAAACTGCAATTTTATTTCATAAAGCATCACTGAAAAGATGAGAGCACACCTGATAGCCATACATGTCACTGTATGTTGTAATTTTATTTGGGCTGATATATTACTGAAAATTTATCCACTTGGGTTAGACGGCATTTTGGAAATTATTAAACCAGATTAGGATATCCTAACTGGTTCCCAAAACCTCACAGAGGACACTGTCTATGACAATTTTTTCCAACAAACCTAATAGCCTCTTTCTTCACATTGAAGCTGAAATTGTTTTAGTTGTTATTTTCCCTAGATCTTTTCTCATGTGTTCCAAATTGCTTTAGCCTGCATTTAGTGCTTATACTCTAACCTAAATCCCCCACAAGATAAAGAAAAACAGACTTGCTCTTTAGAGAAGAACATGTATGTAGAACAACTGGAGGGAGGTCATAGTTTATGCAGAAACTGAACACTATAAATTAAAAGATTATCATGAGTTTGTATCATATATTACCCCCTAATTTGGGGATCTACAGATTGTCATATTGAAAAAGCAAAAAAACCCCGAAATCAAAGAAACTTTTCCCTGCAAATATTTCCCACTGTGAAATATTTTATCAAACTTATTTTATATCATACTGTTTCTCCTCCACACATTACAACTTTTGAATTCAAAAATTGCAACACTATTAATTGTTAAAAAAGCTCTATTAAAAAATATCCATGAGATTCTTCTGAGTTGTATTATACATATTTTGTGCAAAGGAAATGTATCTCCAAAGACCTCTTGAGCCATGTATTTCCCTAGTTCAATCAAAAAAACCCTCATTTCAATGGAATAAAACAAGTGAAAATAATTGAATACATCAGGAAATGATCTAACATTAACAAAGGTTGTAACTAAATTCTGCTAACCTTATTAGGGAAAGAAAACCCTTTATAATAATCTGTCAAATTACAAATTTTACACATTATATAAAGAGAGAACAAATCCATGCTGTAACAAAACCAAAAATGACCTCAACCCTGGAGTTCAAGTTCGTAAATACTACCTGTGTGAGAACAAGCCCCAGAAAGAAGTCACAGTCAATTTGCTTGTGTGTTTGCTTGTTCCTAATACAGAGCAAGTGTTTTGAGATGCTCAGAAGAATGCTGCAGTGTACTTGAATATTGCTCAAGTAATAATGCAGGTAGCATTATCAGATGGGCAAGAGATAAGTAGGCTTCCCATACTGTGTTCTTTCAGTAGGAACTAAGCTCGGAATTCCGTTGGACTTCTTTGAAACATCTCAGTAATGTCTTTGAGATGTTTCCATTTAAAAGTTAATATTCATTTAGAAATTCAGTTCACATGTGGGTAATTGAAATATCACTGTTACTTAGAAGGTTTTGTATATGTCACAGAGGACTAAGAGCGCTTCATGGCAACTGCTATGTATGCAACATCTCACATCACGTATTTACTAAAGTAAGCAGTGTTCATTTAAAATCTGGAATTTAGTTTAATTCCCATTTTTGAAGGGAAAAATTTACTAAAGACAGGAACAGAAACACTTATTGCTACACTTATAATCATAGCTAGCAGATATAAAGAAACTGTGTTACTGATAAATATCTGCAAGGTTTAAAAAATGCACTTTCCTGGAGTTCTTTTTGCTTTCATTGTGTATAGTCTTGATGAGGAGACAAATGTGCTTTTTGGGGCTGCAGTGAAATTCATCATCCTACTTAGTAATACATTTTTTACAAAAATAGCTTATACGTGATCAATAGATTTATTTAAAATAACTATTTATTACAAGTCCAAGACTGCTTATAACAGCATTTTTACTTCGTTGTAGAACTGATGCCTGTAACTATCAATAACATTAATACTTTCCAAATATACAACACAGATATAAAATCTATTGATCATGCATTAATCTGTTATAATTGGAACTCCTATTTATAGTGCAACTAAATTAAATTTATAGTTTTCACCTCATGTAATATGTTTCAAATTTGGAATGTGATATAGGAAGTTATCAAGCCCTGAGACTTGGTATGTAAGACATCTAAATACTTATACTCTTGGTGTGCGGACGTTTCAGTTTAATTAGTCTAGCCCTGAATGTTTTTTTTCTGCTAACATGCTTAAATATAAAGTCACGTGTTTAGAAATAATGATATGTACCATTGTTTTCATAGCTTTATTTAAAAAAAAAACCTGGGAAAATCTAGTTTCTCAAAAAAAATAATCTAAACACTTTGGCAATCTGTTTCCCCCTTGTAAATAGCACAGCCATTTGCCAGGATCTCCTCCAGTTTACAAGAAAACATTCTTTAGCCACTAGATGATTTTGTTGTAAGTAATCAATGATGTGATGTTGGAAATTATTTTGTAAAGAACACTCTGAAATGGAAGGTGTTTGGGTTTGTCCCTGTTAGTATATGGTTTCACTGGGTAACATTGTTTAAAAAGACAGATGAGAAAGAAAAGCAAAGCAAAACAAAAACCCTCCCTGGGACTGAAATACTCTGTATGTGTTGTTATTTGCAGTGCATGCCAAGACATTCATGGGCACCAGAGCCAACCTGGCGAGCTAATTAAATATATAAATGTATGTGTTTAAAACAGCCTTATAAGGAGCATTGGAAATCTGCAAGATGAGCGAATATCTTATAACTTCTTCCGCAGGTGCGAGGATAGCTACAAGCCATGGACTTTCTGTCCTGCTTCTTGTTTGTGGCTTTGTGAAGGGTGCTTTGCTTTAATCTAAAAGTGCTGACTTTTTCCAATATCACTTTCTCTTCTTAAAGCAAAGAGCAAATCGCCTGTAAAATCCACGGAGCGGACAGCAAAGTTGACCCTAACCTCCAACCACCACTCTGCACCCAATGTACTCTAAATCTCTACACAAGGAGCACCTTCTTCAGGAAGTACAAACAAAATTACTAAATAAAATAAATAAAATAAAATAAAATAAATATTATAAAAAAAAGAAGAGGATACCACATGTTTTCTTGATATATCTTATTTTCTTTGGCGTATCACTGATATTTTATTTGAAGAGAACTGGTGTGATGTAATCAAACGTTTTGTAACAGCAAGACCTAGTTTCCTTTTCTTTCGGCAAGGAGAAGCCTCATCCTTGACTTCTCAGGGGTTGGCCTGCGAGTCATCAGTATTACAGAATTAACCATGGATGACATTTGGTTTCCTACACTGAAAGAACCATTCCAGCCTGGAAGCAAAAAGAGGCCAAATAATGAAACAAACCATAGTGATTTAACATCGACCCAAATAAAATACATGCAAACTTTTTCAAAAAGCCTTTTTTTTTCCTTTTTTTTTTTTTTTGTCATGAGAAATAGGGAGGAGAAAATTAATTCCACAAAGCAGCTCAGCAGACTAGAGGATATTGTTTCTGGAAAACAAATGAGGGTATTTTTCTTTTGAGTTTTTTTTCCTCTTTTTCTTTTTTCTCTTTTTAATATATTATTCTTTTTCCCCTGTGAGGTTTTTTTCCTATATTTTTGTTTGCTTCTTGTTCAATGGTGGCAATTACAGACTTAGGCCAACCCCTGATGATTGTATGGAGGTTTATATATATACATCTTTTTTTTGTGTGCGTGCGTTCTATATTTCAGTGTGTTTTCTCTAATTTTGCAACTCCTGTATATGCAAAACTAACTTAAATTCTGTAAATTGCTTACAGTCTGTGTGATATAACTTCAGAGTAGACATACTTTGGTCCTCATGCAAGCCAGTTTTTAATATTATCTATATGTCGTGCCACCGAGAGACATTTTAATTTCTTTTTTTGACAAAACATCACTTTTACTTTGTAATTCAGTAATGTGTGGATTTTGTAATACATATTCTTCACTTTGACTGGTTTGACTCCCTTCAGCCCTCTGTTTACTCTGTAAATGCACATTAAAATTTGTTATGGTCTCTAGACAACAAATTATTTTAGTTTGTATGTTGTGTTGGAGTTCAGATGCTGAAAGCTCTTTTAACTTGTGATGTTTATAGAAGATGAAGTGATTCAATTACTAGAGATTGTAAAATGCAGGTTTGCAGTCAAATACTGCATGTAAAGGAACGTTAGAAACAGAAAACAGTCAAATAAACCAGAACATGACTTTAAGGAGGTTCTTTTGGTAAAGAGTTATAGGAAAGTGAATTTATTACACTGATAAACTATATTCTCATCATGGTTCCTCTACATGGCCAAAGAAGCATTTTTCTTTGCTTTTTCTGGAAGTGGATTTTCATTACTCATTGATATTCTTAATTAAAATATTTTTTGTCTGTGAAATGAACATGAGAATTTTGCTGTTGAATGATGTAATATGCGTTACATGAATTACATTCATTAATGCAGGAAGGAAAAATTGCTACCATTTGCAGCTGCAATCAGGAAGGTTTTTTTCTTGTTCCCTCTTTCCACTGATGCTGAAAAATTCACACCCTTTCATTTATCAGCACAGACAATCACATATACCACATGCTTATTATGATCTATTTACAGCAGCATTAAGTAGTTGCAGTGTGGTCAGATGTGTGATTTCTCCTCACTTTGTAAGCAATGTAGAAGGAAGCAAAAAACTATGTTTAATATCTCACCAGTCTGTGGTCAACAAGCCTAGCATTTTATCTCAAAACTCTCATAAGTCTGAAGTCTTCCTCCATTACTTTCAAGGGATAAATACCAATTAGGGGCATAGAATCAACACTTTGGAACACTGATGGTTTGAAAAAGGATAATGTATTTGTGCAGATCTAATTTCCCATACATTCTGTACTATAAGCTTAATTGGGAATAGTCAGTCTTTCTTTGATTTTAGTCTAAGCAGTAATAAAGAGAGAAGACATTTGGTGTAATACAGACAAATCAGGAATAACTGTCAGAGAAAAAGGAAAAAAATTCTTCTATATTCACGTAAAATTTATGACCCACTTGGAATATTGCGTATTGAAAAAGTTTTTCTCCATAGCAATAACAGCCTACTGATAGAAAGATTAAAAACAGTCCCCATTTAAATGTTCTTAATCAAAACCAATATTGTGGATCAGAGAGGATGTAAAGGAAAGAGTCAAGAGTCAGATCTTTTTGAAGTCTCACTTTCTGAACACACCTATGGAACCAAACTTTCAGAACTCTGGAGAGAAATCTACATTTTCACCATGAAATGGATGTCTGTGACTGGATGATATGAGAACCTCCTGCCTGGAGCTAGGAAACTTCAGTTTCCATTGGTCTTAACTGGAACCAAATGCTTAATGTCATGTTTTTTTTGTTGGTTTACTGTATCCATATAACTTGTATGACTATTCCATGTGTGCACAGTCATATAAACTACCCACAGTGACATATGGCATTTTGCAGAGCACTTTAGCCTCACAATGTTAAAAGTTGTTACTATGTTAAATTGATATTGTGTTTTGCTTTATGCTGTTAGCTGCTTGGATATAAATCACCATGTACTAGGAATTCAGATTAAAGAACTAGCTGAAATTAAAAGTAGAATTCTAGACCACTTGGCCTAGTGTGATGCAAGTCAGGAGTCATTATCAAAAAAAGTACCATATTGTGATCTGCTATTGTTCAACAGTATCAGCAGAAAAAGGCCAAAAAAAATCTGTAGGACTTTTGAAAAACCTTTAAATCTTGCATGAGATGTGAAGGGGATACAATAACTGTCCTCTTTCCTCCCTCCACAGGATAACATGCCCAAATTCTTCAGATGAGGCTGATCCAGCCTTTCTGGTTGCAGATCTAGAGTACAACTTTAGAGTTTCTGCCAATCTGTGTGGATGCAGAAGCAACATCTCCTAACAGGAGAAAGTATTGCATTTCTAAATTCTATATTTTGTCTTAACATCTTAACAGCCATTCTTCAGATTGAGAATCTTCCTGAAGCTCCTAGAAATTCTCATAATGGAAGTTAAGCTTCAATAGTCCCCCTTTGTTCTAAGAATTGAGTTATGAATAATATTTGGTATAGAAATGCAACTATTGCCAGTTTCTGTCTGGTGCAGTTCTAGTTTGGCTTTAACACCAGTAGATAAAAAAAATTAGCTTAATTATATCCTTTAAAGCTCCTTATTGAGTTAGGTATCTAAAAGGTCAATTTACATCTAGAAGTGGTAAAATCTTTCAACCCTTCTACAAAAACAGTCCAGTTTTGAGATGGTCATTTACATGACTCATGCTTCTCACTTTGTGTCCCAAAGGCCTCATTGTATATGTGACTTTCTTCGAATCATTCCAACAATTTCTGTTTTTAATGAAAGAATAAGCATGGGTAAGTATGAAACACTTTTGTCTTTCAAGGTATATGCCATCTACATTCACGCACTTTGAGATCTGGCATATCATCAGGCTAAAAGAAACATATTCCAGTCCCATTAAATGTCAATGACAGTTTTTGTATTAAATGAAAAAAAGATCTGTGGCATTTTTATACTACTACTCAATGATTAGTACTGCAATAGAGCCTGTCTAAAAAAGTCTCCTTTTCTATGGTTACCCATATTCCTTTAAGCTCTAGAATTTCATGCATACAAGTTGTTGTGTAACATGTTTGAACTTTCCTTTCTTAGTTGCCTTTTGTAGGTTCTTCAAATTTGTGGAGCATGAGGGATGCTTAGACCATAGATTTAAAAATCTTGGAAGACTAATTTAAGATTATCTGATCCTCAGAGCTCCTATTAAGAAAGGTACTAGAAAATATGCATGGTAAATGCTGAATCTATCATGAGTTATTGTTATTTCTTTTTCATTCTCAACATTGAAAATTTATATTACAGCAATACCTGAAGGCAAAGATCAGAAGGAGGTATAAACATATGAGACATCATGGCAAATGCAATAGGACTGCTGGAGGTTCATACTTATGCACATAATTCAGTGCTGCTGTGATTTAGGATCAGAACACACTCTAGAACCAGCTTTTCTCACATTCATTCTTTAAAGTATTTTTGCTTCATTCAAATAAAATGGGAAAACAGTGGCCACTGCAAAAATCTGAATGTTTGCCTAATATTTTTCAGTGTTAAACATTTAACTTCTAATGATTTTTACAGTAATGTATCATTCATAATTTAATTCATTGTTTAAAAAAAAAAAAAAGAAAAAACTGCACTGCTGTCAATCTTTGGTTCCTTCCTCAAACAAAAAAAAAAGAGGAAGAGAGAACAATTCAAACCTTTGTCATTTGCAGGGTATGGGAATATTTGTCCATAATATTATTATTGGTAAATGTCAGATGTTGTTTACAGAGATAAAAGCATTAAGAACCAAGAATGGGATCATCATACTTTGCAATATAAATTTTTTAAAGGTTAATGTTCATGATTAGCTCAGCTATACAATGCTAAGCACACAGCAAATTGCTTAATGCAGCTCACCATAAATGCCTTCAGTCTTTTGTTCTGAGCTTCCTAAATATTTACTTATTTGATTTCACAGTCATAAAATTTGCAGATATGTTGACATAGTTGAAAGATTATACATATTTTTCTAGTGCTCTTCATCCTCTCAATAAAAGGAGAAAGTTAAATCAATCTGTAACAATGAATCACAATCAATTGTTAGGCATATTTGCAAAGAAACAGAACTACACTTTCTTGAGAGTCAAGTTTAATTGCAATCTTATTTCATTTTCTCCTTTTTCTACTATTCTTTTTTTGCCAAAATTTCAATCTAAACCCCAGAAAATACTGTATATCTTACTACTTCTTACAAGGTGACACAGGACAAAATAATGTCACGTTTGTTATGAAAGAATGTAGGGAGGGAAAAGGAGGGGAAAAGAATCTTTTCATTTAACAATAGTCTAAATATCTGCAGTGCCCATCACCTAAAAATATCTTGATATATATGTATAATTTGAATTCCAACTGTATTCTGACAGTAGAGATGGTCTTCAGTTGGGAGCAAATGAATTCACTCATTGAAATGATCCTTTACATTAACAATACAGCAGAGAAAGAGGTCTTAACTGTATATGAGAGTATTTACTGAAAGCTCATAAGGAAGCCAAAATGTACATAATAGACTATTAATTCCTTTCTTCTTTTTATATGCCATGAACTTGAAGAATGAGAGATTGGGTCTGACAACTAGCTGCTTAAAATAAACTATTTCATTTAAAACTCTGAAGAAGCAAATTCATTATTAAAATGATTTGTATGACTATAACCTTTTAGATTATATGGGGTTTAGATTTTTAAGCAAAGTTATATATATTATATATAATATCCTTGTATATTCAACTGAGAAGGAAGGAGACAATGACTTCTTTTGCTACTTCTGATTGAAGATTATGTTTATTGCTGCTGATTGTTTTCAATATCAAATGACTTAACAGACCCTTTAAATCACTTCTTAAAAAAATCGGGTGTCAGTTTTTCTATCACCTATGATACCCTTCAGTTTTTGATTGTTAACCAACACTGGTTCAGATTTTTAAAATGTTGCTTTTTCCTCATAATAGAAAAGAAGGAATCCACCCTTTATTAAAAATAAATGTCAACATGTTTACTAAACCACCTTAATGTCTTTTTCTTTGGTGATTTGGGCACAAGATATATTATTTTTGTTCATATATTTTTTCCACTCAATGGGGCTAAGCACTGAAAAAAAGACAGGGAAAAGTGGATCTTAGTTGTTCCACCTACTAAATGAAATCCTGTGTGAGAGAGAGAAAACAGAAGGTATGATTCTTCTGTTTGCCTACAACAGCCAAAAGGAAGAACCTTCTCAGGGACTAACAAACTAAATCACAGCCATAAAAGATGATTTTGATATTTCAACTTTGTAACAAGGTGAAACACTCAATAAAATTGAAAGAAATTTCTCTAGCAAAATGCAAAAAGCTTTTCTTCCAAAACTACGATTCTTCCAACTGATTAGGGCTTTGAATAGGGGAAGGTTTTGTCCACCTTTTGCAACTGCACAGTGGCTATCCCAAAGAGCCTGTCAGATGTTTCCATCCCACCAGCACTGCCCCACACTTGATTATTAATGATGACGGCACCCAGGAGTTTAATATATATTTCAGAACAATAATTTTCTATACCTAAGTGGGTTTTTTTTACTATTTTTAGCTTTTCAATAGAAAAAATCCTCTTGCATCCCTTAGGTAGTTTTCTTTTAAGAAGTGAGGCAATGTTTCCATAATTCATAAGTGTTGTAGATAGTTTGGGAGCTAAGTTGTTGGTTTGGTTTTTTTTAATAGTTCTTAGCACTTAACAGAATGGGCTTAAAAAGTCACCCAATAGTATTCTAAAGCTGTCTTTGTGCAAGAACTACTTGCATTAATGGAAAAACAAACAAACAAACAAAAAACTCCCACAAAAATCTCCTGTCCTGGAGTTCATTCTAAAGAGGAATGCAAAATGCTGGGGAAAGGAGGTGAGGAGGAGAAAGCTCCTGGAGTGATTTTGGTGATGGTGGTCTGATCTTTGTCTTTAACCTTTCCAGTATACTTCTTGGACTCAGCAAAGGAATAAATTCTGAAAGAACTTATTATGCACATGAAGCAGCAGAAATAAAACATGCAATACTGCTGCCAATCTTGTGCAAACCACAAGACCTACTGAGTTTGCACAACAGTACTGTGCACAAGGGCAGAATATCTGGCATTGTCTGGATTCTAAAAAAGCTGAATGCCTGGAGCTGCTAGATATAGGCTGCTCCCACCTCTGGACAGGATTTGTATAACTAGAAAAGTTGCTGCCCTTGTGAAGCTCCTAACCCATGGGACAAATAAAATAGAGAATACTGAAAAATAAAGAATATTGAACAAAATTCCTCAGGAGTCTCCTTTACTTCCTGTGTTTGTGACTAACACTTCTAATATAAAAATTCAAGAAATCTGCTCTCCTCAGCATTAACCTTCACAGATGGACTTGGAGAATACTATTTGACCTGAATTTTACATCCCAACTTTATTTCTTTCACTTTTGCAAGGTATGTCAACATTGAAATAAAACACAAGCAAAAAAAAAAAAGCCAAAATGAAGTACTGTGCCAAAATCCTCACTCAAAACAATATTAAATGTGAATTATCAAGTATATCTAACACTAAACCAAACTCTTTTATTAGGCACTTTAAAGAGTCATTGATTTATAATCATGAAATTTAAGCAGAGATCTGCGGCTTATGCTCTATTATGCATTTGTTTCAAAAAATAGTAACCTTAGAGCTGCTTGTAATTTGGTAAATTAAACGCTATTTAGTATGGTTATCTATAAAGGTAAACAATACAGGTATTTAAGACATTTGTCATGAAAATATAAACAGAACACACAGAAATTTAGAGACAGACCTGCTTATGGTAACAGTTTCTTTTCTCAGCAGATGGATGAAGCAGATGGAAGACCTGTGTTTTCTTCACACTTTTCCTACGATCACTAGTTACAGCAGTAATATCAATTCTACCCTGGAGATATATATGAAGCAATTTTTCATCCTATTCAGTTTTTCTTTTTAATCAGATTAGGCTTTTGGTAGTCCTCAGAAATATGTAACACAGAAAAAAACACAGGCAGCTGTATGGAAGTATGAGGGCCTTCAAGTATATTCACTCAACAAATAAAAGCAAGCTTTCCTTAGGAAAAGAAATACAACATATTATACTGTATGATGAGTTTGTTATATACAAGTTGTATTTGTTTGTTATATACAAGTTATATTTGACACTCTGTTCAGAAAGATTTGCCATCACTTATGGCGAAAAGGAGGCTCTACTAGAAACATTTGTGTTGCAAAATTCTAAAATATCCTATTTGTCCTCATTTTATTCTGAATTTCTCAATTGTGTTCTGTGTTTTGTTTCAACAATTTGAGATATTAAACCATACAACATCACTGAAGTGGATAAGAAGCACTTGTGCAATCTGTTTCACCAGGTCATCTTTGAAGGCTCTGACTTCCTAGCTGTAGGGTGGTTACAAGGAAGTAGAGTGGCAGAAATGTTTTAAAACAATCACAGCTGTATCTGGTCATCCAAAAAAATCTCCAGCCATCTTGTGGGGGAGAATTTCAAGGGAACACCATTCAGGAAGCTGACATAAGATCTGCCAATGAACCAGTATACAAGTACCTAGTGTAAGTGAGCTGAACCTAACACTAGAATAATTTGTTTCTATACTAACTGCAGACATTCCAGAGGAAGAGGAATGTACTCAATGTGTCAGAATCAATGAAAACACCATTGTAGTGGTTAATGGGCAGACAAGCAGAAAATTAATATTATGACATATATGAAACAAGCTACATAATAAACTCTGAAAATAATAAAATGACATGACACATGTTTCTGCTGTATGTTGCTGAGGAAAACTAGGTGTAGGTTTAGACTCATTATCTCTGACAACACCAATACCAGCATGAGGCAATGAGATAAAGCCCTAACTCAAAATGAAGCTGGATGACAGAAACCACTGTATCCCAAGAAGTAACTATATGAGCGCTGAAGATAGATAGTAAAATTCTGAGTGAAACTGGACATTTGTAGGAACAATAACAAAAACTACAGATCCAGTAGAAGGGTTTCTTTAAAAGGCTCATGTGGGTGTGTAGCAAGCAGGACTGAGGAACTGTTCATCCTCCTCTACTTGGCACTGGTAGGGCTGAACCTCAAATCCTTGTGTTCAGTTTTGGGTCCCTCACTACAAGACACTGAGGTGCTGGAACATGTCCAGAGAAGGGCAACAGAGCTCGTGAACACAGGTCTTATGAGAAGCAGCTGAGAGAGCTGGGGTTGTTTAGCCTGGAGAAGAGGAGGTTTAGGGAAAACCTTATCACTGTCTACAACCACCTGAAAAGAGGCTGTAGCCAGGTGAGTGTCAGCCTGTTCTCCCAAGCAACAAGAAACAGGATGCGAGGAAATTACTTAAATTTCTGTCAGGAGAAGCTTAGAATGGATATTATGAAAAATTACTTTGCCAAAAGGGTTGTCAAGCACTGGAACAGGCTGTCCAGAAAAGTGGTTGAGTAACCATCCCCGGAGGTATTTAAAAGACATTTAAATGTGGCACTTAGGAACATGATTTAGTGGTGGACTTGACTTGTTAGGTTAATGGTTGGACTCAATGATCTTAAAGGTCCTTTCCAAACTAAATTATTCTATGATTCTGTGAATATAAATCTTCATGTTTCCAAACTGAAAGTAAAAAACATCTACTGCTGGTGAGGAATAAAATAACCTTTAAACATATAGTTCCATGAGCAAATTATTCCAGGAGAATATTTCTGCTTATCTCTGAGGAGCATATGGATATGACTATTACTGAACACAAAATACTGAAGTAGGGGGTCCCCTTTCAGATATGGACAGTGCAGAGATTTCAGAGATTTTTCTGACTGGGAACACAGATAGGACCATTGTTAAACCAATTGTTTAGACTGTCATACTGTATTATGACCTTTTAGACTTCCTTCTAGTAAAGTCTTGTTTCAAGATTTTCAATATTTTTTACACTATAAATCCTATTTCCTTTTTTGCCTGTGAAAAACAATTATTTTTTCCTAGCCTTCTCTGTAGAAGCTTTTTAAGGTCCAAAAGGAAGATTGGTGGTTTACGCACAATTTACCACCAGCAATTCTTAGTGGGAAGAAAGGTAGATGTGGTGGTTACTTCAATACACCACAAGTAGAACATTAGCACTAGCACTTTAAGGCAGCATAACTGAGACTTTTGATTTTAAAATTCATAAGATGTTGTAATGAAGTTGATTAACAATATTATTTTGCTCTGGTTGGAAGTACAAGCAGATAATTGTCACACACCAAGAAAACGTGGAAGTGTCAACTCAGCCGAAGATATAGGGTCATCCTTCTGGCTACATAGTACCCTATCTAGGAGAAGCATACCTCGTATTGACTTTTAAACTGACTTCTATCCTCATTAAACAGCATATATTTTAGCAGAAACAAGCAGTATAGTGTTAATCCTAATGCAGTTACAAAAATGTTTCTACTGATTCATTTGAGCAAGAGAGAATGGGACATATATGAAAATGAAAGAATGTGGAAAGTAATACATAAAGATTAAACACATGTAGATTGGCAGAAAAGTTAACATCACTACCAGCTCATGTCTTTCTGGCAGGATCTACCATAGAAGCATATTTTTGCCTTTTCCTCCCCACCCCCTTAATTTTCTGTTTTCTTCTCATGCGTCTATTGTAAAGGAATGTATAAATATGATGTGCTCAATTATTAATCATGTATCATTCAAGCCTGGCAAGCAGCTTCAGAAATAAAAATGCAGAGAAGACTTAAAATTATATCCCACTTCAGGAGTTTTACCTAAAAATAGCTGGTTCCTGTATCAGCCACATCCTGTTGACTTTTATCACAGAAGTACTGGGCTGGAATTCTAAGTATTCACATACTGCAAGACATTTTCACTTAAAAAAAAAAAAGTTGAATAAGTGAAGCTAACTCAACATGAACTCAGGTGGTTTTCTCTGCTGCACTGGTACAAAGAACATCCTGTCATTTGAAACTGCATGTAAAACCATATGATTTGTTTGCCCAGATTACAAAAAAAATGACATTAAGAAGAAAACAACGCAAAGCTTTAAATCATAGTCTACTTTCTGTTAGCTAGCTTCAAGAGGTCTGATTAGAATTTACTAAAACATATTTCTGCATTTTAAAATATCAGATTATTTAAGACATCACCAACATAGCAACTACTAAAACTAAGAACAAATGATCTCCATTTACTTTTGAAAATAAGGATCAATTCTGAGAGAGGTAGGAAGGCGGAAATTTGAGAACAGGAATTGCTGCTAATAATAATAAGGGCAAAGTAGAACAGAGAGTTATTGGTGTTAAAATATGAAAGATTAAATGGTATAATGGAGGTTGGTTAACAGATTGATCACCTATGAAACTCAGCCTTCATAAGTAAAATGACAGAAGCAAACCAACAGTGTTTGTCCAGAAGACCTTGCCATGTACTGGGTTGACTACCTCAAACAAATTATTGTTTCCCTGATCACTGCCTGTCATTGACCACTGATAAGCATAACGGTTCTTTTCAGTTTACTTTTCTGTATTGCTTTCCTTCAGGGTAATTTGTTGCTAGATCCTCTGAGTGTTTATTTGTTCATGCATTTTAATTTTCACTGCAGTTCTTTATGTCTTTGTAAGAAGGAAGAAAAGGAAAAAGGAAGAAAAAGATTTGATGTGTCTCTTTGACTAGAAATATTTGTCCTTAGATAGAAATGAGTAAGATTGTTTGTATGGGTAGCTGGGGTGAGAAGACAGACAGTGTCAGGTCGTAGAGAGAAATTAAAGCTATTTTTCTTTAAAACACGGCCTTTTAAAAATGAAAAAGTAACAGAACTAAAGCTTCCTAGAAGCCTCTCAAGGACTAAGATTTGGGAGCTTCAAAGCCAGCTAAAGATGGGAGATTTTTATCAATGAGGAAATCTTTTCAACATAAAACAATCCCTTCATTAGTTTTTATGAGAAGAGGAAAGATATGAGGAAGAAGAATGATATTTCAAGTCTTTCAAATAATGCAGTGACCAAATTAAATAGTTACTAAACCCCCAAAATATCACTAGTCAAGACAAGGCATTTAGAAGAAATAGGGAATTGAATACGTTTAGAATTTGGTCTTGAAACATAAATTCTGATGTCTTTGAATGACTATATACTTGGGGCACAGTTTTTCCTTGGTTAGGTAAGAAACTCCATCTATGATAAGAGAATTTTTTAGCTGGTAGGAGGTTTTTGAGGTTCACATACTTCTCTTAGAATCTGTTCTGAAGCTGATTTTGTAGTGACAAATGGCAGGCATTGTAAAATGCCTCCCATACTGCTATAACAGAATGTTCAACTTTTCTTTGGTGTCATTCTGAGCAGTGATAATAGTGGCCTTAAATAGTATGGGAGAAATCGCTAAAACAGCCTCAAACTGACAAGGGTGAAAAGAAAGGACTTCAGACTGTGTGACATAGGGGAAAAAAAAAAAAGACTGGTAGTTCTGTAGTGAAGGGACAAAAAGCAGAAGATACGAAAAACATAACAACAAACTTATTACAATTGGTTTGGAAGAGAAGAAAAACGAAACACAAAATATTCTGATTTATGTGATGAGAAAGTTGATTAACTTAGCAATCAAGTGCCTCTGTACTTAACCCAGATCTAGTTAAGTTAAACTATGTAGCACTAGTTAAACTATGTAACACCAAAGAAAAAAACAGAGATAAAGAGAAAGCACTCTTCATCACTTGCTCAATTCTTCATGGCAAAAGGAACAGAAATTATCACATAAAACTTTACATACAACCAATGAAATCATAAGTACATGGCTAAATCTCCATGAACATGTCACATCTCGCTCCAGTTATTTTGGTGCATTCCAAATTGATAATCACACCATACAATTAATTGTACTTCAAGTTTTCCCACACATTAGAAAACTTTGACACTTTCTAAATATGTTTTTATTTCATTAGAAAATGTCTCTTATTTATGATTTCTGCATACTTACCTATGAAGCCATTTGTCACTTTTTCTTGTGGAAAGGAAAAAAACTAAAAGGAGAAATGACAGAGGAAAATAAAACTAGAAGTGGCATAAAGTAAGACTGACAGAAATTTTTCATTCTGTTTTCCGGTGAATGAAACAAGAGTAGGAACATGTTTCAAGACAAACAAAAGTAGGTGAAAAAGACAACCAAAACTAATGTGGATGCAAGAAGTTCATATAAGTTGGTTGATTGGAAGACTGAAAAGGTTTATGGAAGTGAAATTTGTGGTGGGTTGCACATTAATAGAACCACATAGGGTTAGGAGATTTCTACAGTGAAAACAGCAGGAGCATGAAATTAGCATTAGACAGAAGTGTTGTATTATAACCTTGTCCCGCTCTTTGTTTTTTCAAGCCATTCACTTGTGGACGCTGTTGGATACAATACATAACTCGGCCTTTGGCATGACTCTCTAACTGCCATCACTCACTGATGCCTCCAAGTGAAACTCTAAACGTGTCTTCAAAGCTGTTCTTCTCTATGAATGTCATATAGTCCAAATAACTACTCCATGAATTCTCAAAACTTTTTGGATAACCTGCAACCTTTACTTCTATTCCTTCTGATTTCATAAGGGAGTTTTTTTTTTATTTATCTATCACATTTTGTGTGTATTATCCAAACCCTCTATTTTGACCATATTTTCTTCCCCTGTTCTCTTCTAACAAAATTTTCCACTTCTATTATTCTTACCAATTTCCACTTCTAAGAGTTTCTGTTCTTTATGCGTTGGGGTTTACTATTGTGTTGAAATAATATTCTGTTCTGTTTGGTTTTTTTTCTTCTGCCTGCAAACTGAAAATTGGCAATACTTTTCCAGTCAACTTTCGTTTGTGAGCAGTTTTTCTTGGATTTAATTTGGTTTTCGACCCTTTCACCTTCATTATTTAGAATAAGTTTTAGATAGGTTACTGAGAGGAGAAACTTGTCAGTCTCTACAAAGATATCACAAAGTAGAGAAATATTCTGAAGATTGATGACCCCTGAAAAATTCTGAAGGTAAAATTTTAAATATAAAATAAAGTTTTGTCTCAATTTTAAAACAAAAGTTTTATTTCCATAGTTTTATTACCAAACAGTGACCAGTCTGTTGTACATGGCTTGGTTAGAGCATATTTCCTTTGTCAACACTTAACCTCTTGCTGACCATATACATCAGCTACCTATCTTACCAGTCCTTTCTCTTTTGCAGTCCTAAGATACTTTATAAACTAAACATCAGGATCACTTTATCCTACACCGAATTTTATTCACATCTCAGTTGAAACAGAACTGTCTTGTAACATTCTGCAACACCTTCACAGTTGTTTAAAACAAAAGAGGTCAACACATTAAGGTAAAAATGCAAGTATAAGTTTTCAAACAAAACCAAACTTAGTAGCTAGATTAGTGTAATGGTCAGTACACTACCTTTACGTTTAAAGAGAGCACCAAGGAAAATTTATTAATCTATAATAAGCAGAAACCTTAATTTAATTTGACATTTTAGTTTTATGACTTAACATTTAATAAATGGATCAATTTTTAAGAGAAAATATTTACCATACATTTATAAGATATCATACTTATTTCCTCCTTTAATGTTAGAAAATTATTATGGCATTTAAGTACTGCTTTATGGTAACTTTGAAAATACTGACTCATTCTGATAGCGATGATACAGCACCAGTTCCAAAGCAAACTCAGTTTTCAACATTAAGCATTGGAGTGGTAGACATGACTTTTTTCTATGAGTGTCTCCCTAATTTTAAGGTCAGAATAAGGAGATTTTCTTTAATATTAAATTAATATCTATAACCTTAGGTCATACAGTGCCATATAAAGCTACATCATCTTCACTGACAGCACCCTATTGTATATATTATGGAAACTCTGAGTTGTTTACTTGTTTCTAAATGGTGAAGAATCCAAATCAGTTGAAATACCAACATACTATTAATAAAAATCTGCACTCACCATGTAAAAAACAGCTATAACAATTTGCTCTTCCATCTTAAAAACAGACGAACTTTTACATAAAATAAACATAAAATATTGGCGTATTTATTAAAATTATTTAGTATGTCAAACTCTAAGAGAAAAAAATCTTACTTCAAAAACCATCATCCAGAAAAATTGCAATCAACACAATTTATTTCTACTTTCTATACTGCGCAACACTGTGGCTTAATAACGTATATCCACTGACTGCTTTAAATGTATCTTTTCTTTCTGTATCTATCCACACCTACATGAGAATAGAAATGGTTCAGTGAACAGTGTGTGCACTACGTGGTGAAGGTTTCTCCAAGTAATTATTTAACTGTACAAGTTGGATAGGTCAAAGCCTCTGTTCCATAGTGTTCTTTTTGTTTAGCACTGATTTACTGAATGTGACCAGAGAGTTTCTTTCATTAGAGGCTTTAAGAAACAGATTAAAAAAACAGTTATCAGAAAGTTTGTTATACAATTCATCCTGTATGGGAGCAGTGGAATGAACTGATCTCTTCATCCTATGTGTTAGACTTTTGCAAAATTTAGAAAGAAAGTCAAATGTGAGAGATCACTTTGACAATTTTGAGCATGAACCAATGCCTTCTCATATCAATGATAGCTTTTTCAATTAATTCAAAACCATATAGGATTAAGGAACACAAAATTGGTGATTCTAATCCATGTTTTTACAGTCTATCTTTTATCATTAGAGCGTAAATTGTCAAAGATACGATTATATTAGGTATTGCAAATACATTTGAGAACGTATTTGGACACATGCATACATTATGAATATCAGACAGTGATGTGCAATTTAAGTTGTCAAATGTGTTTTGAACACTATGTTTATAGCCCAGAGAGCTGCTCTGTGGTTTGTAGAAGGGCAGACATCTGGATCATTATAGTATCTGTACCATCAAAAAATAGAGAGTTGATTTCACAGCCATTTTTGACCTCTCTGAATAATTTCAATCTGACTATGCAAAAACTCTTCCCCCAGCAGACAACAGCATTGTACCCATGTCAATTATTGTAGGCAGTCAATGTATGGATGCTGAATAAGTGATTCAGTCCTTATGGAATTGGTATTTAGATCTGGCATCTGTTTTTCTTGGCTTGTTTCTCTGCTGACTTTGCCAGCTTCTTAATCTGTGTCCCTTGCTTTCTCTTACATGCATAGACATTTTTCCATTGCCTCTCAATTTCTGCAGCAAGCAACATGTTGACCTGTTTTCTTTTCTGTGATCCTGGTTTTTTTTCAGTCACAGTGCTCAACTCATTCTTTAATTCTATTGAGTATGTTTCAAATTTTAGCATGTTGTTTGACTTTGATTTTCCCCTCCATTACTTCATATGCAAAGGACTGTGAGACAAAACGAAGAAAGCTCTGAATTCACCAGAAAAGGTAGAATACTTGAGGTAACAATAGGAATTTTTCCTCCCAAGTACATATTCCTTAAACATGTCATAAGAAAAGTGTTAGGACACCATAGGCATCCAAAATCTATAGTTTCAAAACTGGAAACGCTGCAGAGGCATCAAAAGTCTTGCTGATGGCAGGGTTTTCAAAGCTATTCCATCCCTTCCTTCTCTTTACTTTAGAGGAAGTAAAGGCCATTTCATCTATATGTATCCTGAGAATCTAAACAGTTCTCAAACACAGGCCCACTGGCTGCCGAAACATTTACAGACAATTTCAAATCTAGCCATGGTACAGAACAATATGAGGCAACACGTATCAATACAGTGTAATACTGCTAAAACTGCCCAGAAATCCCAGCTTCAGGTGTAGTTTAAAATGCAAACACATTGATAGTGGTCAAGGTTGGAGACAAAATGCAGGACTAAAAGTATCGCAGCTATCACCCTGAAGGGAAGTTCTAAGGTTAATCCAGAAATCTGAATAGGCATCCTGACCAAAAAAATAACACTTAAAAAACCAGTTAAGGTCACTAAATTGAATAGATTCCAGCTACCATGTAGAACAACTCTAATCATATGGAGTTGTATCCACTGTTCACTTTAGTATTACCAATTAAAATACTTGCATGTAGTGTAAACAGAAAGAGAAGACAGTGCACAATTAAGTCCTTGGAAATGAAAAACAGAAGAACAATTGGTGATGACAACCGATATGACCAACATGACCAACATTTCCTACACAGATGTACATGCAGGTGGCTCGCAGACATGAGTAGATGAGCTTAAGCCACATTTTTGGGAGGGCTTTTGAAGATGGTTGAAGGACTGCTTCCCATGATAAATAGAAAATAATTTCTGAAGGTATCTGTTTTGCAGGAATCTTGTGTGATGATTATTTCAATGCAATGGGGCTCTTGTTCTCACAACCAGCAGCAACAAAAAGGTACTTGGAGAAGAATAAAGTCTTAAGAGAATAAGGGAAGTGATTCTAAAGATTTATTGTATTGCTACTTATTTGGCATTGATTCAAGAAAGGTCACAAAATGCCTGAAAATATGCTTAAGATTCTGTGAACCTTTCAACAATGTCAGGGCAAAAATAAAAGTAAGCCTTGACCTCTCTGATTCTGACAGAGACTTCAGAAAATTATTGTCTCCTCATTTCAGTCTATTCCTGCCTCCTGGACTTTTATTCACACACAGAAAAAAAAAAGTCAACAAAATGGTAATGACCAGTGATATAAAGATTATACTTTCTTATTTTTCTTGTAGTATTGATAAACTCCACCTAATCAGTCACTTACCCGTATGATTTTCAAAAGTCCCTTCCAATTTATAGCATATTATTGAATCCTGAAGTACAAGGGCCTGTTGAGCCAACTACAATATCTTCTACTGGGATGCTCAATTAAACACCACTATTTTCCATGTGCAAATAAAGGGATTTTTTTTCCCTTGTTTCAACACTTTCTAATTTTGTGTTTCTCTTATTTAAAGAAGTTGATCTCCATTAGTTTACAAACTTGATGACATTTGAAATGCCACACCATTCACTTTAAGATCTGAAAGCAAGTTGACTTTAGGAATTCTATCAAAATCCAATAATCCTTGAATTCTGTGTGAGCTCTGCTACTCAACACATGAAGGAAGATAGCCTCTGCAGATGTCTACTTCACGCAACCACATGTAGTAAAGGTATGGTTTCCACCTCCTCTCCTTCCCCAGGAGATGGAACTTGCATTTTTTACCCAGGAACAGAGCTTCCCCCTGTGTGACCAGTACCCCTTGCTCCTGACCCCTTGTAACATCCTACCAAGGATCCCCAAGAGAATCTGCCTGTCCCTGTTGTGTGTCTCTCTGTTACACCTCATCTTTGATCACTGCTGGCCATTAATTCCAACATTTTATAGAACAATTTATAATTATTGACATGCTTTTAGAGAAAAGTGGAACAACAGAAGAGGTTGGTAAGAGAGGAAAAGCAAATAGGTACATAGGTCATTTGACTCACCAGACTTAAGAATTTTCTTCAGGCTGCCAAGACAGCAGTTAAAAGCAATAAAGTTAATTTCTGACAGCATATCTCAACAAGATTTTAGATGGCTTTCACATTCCCTTTAATAAAAATATTTTAAGAGGCATGCCATTGTTTCTTAATCTCCAAAGGAATTATTTACTGACCTTTTCTGACTATGAGCATCCTAGTAACACTTCGAATGCTATTAGGATAATTATTTTATTATCCAGCACTATCTATTCCTATTTTTCTACAGGATATCACCTTAAAGAAAATTAAACAGGTAAAAACAATAAACAGAGAATTGTTTTTGAGAAATGAAATCATATTCAGATTACTGAATCTAAGAGAAATAGCTTTGAATTGAAGGGACAATTATTATTCTCTTCAAATCTTTCTGTTCTCTCTTATGTATACTCCTGCTACTCTTGCAATTCCATAAATTTTGTACTGAAATTGTATTAGCCTTTCATAGACAGTATACTGATGAGAAAGAGAGAAGGATCATCGTTCTCTTGCTGTTTCAATGCTGTGATTTCTTTGTGACAAATTCTGTAACTCCATCACCAGTACTATTCATTAAATAACAAGATTAATTAATGAGAAGACCAATCTGTTTCACTTTGACTAACACGCATAGACTAATGTAGTTCTTCTGATGTTTATGAAACTTTCATAGTAAAAATATAATTCCATTTAAAGAACTCAGATTTCCACAAATATGTAAAGTCTGCTCTGCCAAGTCTCCATCTTTAATTAAAATTAGTTAAACAGTGCACACTCAAAGAAAAGTTGTTTTCTTATAACTGATTAGTAGCTTCTACATGTGACAGAAACGAATTGAATTATTTTTACGTGTAAAAATATTCTACATTCTACTCTATAATATGTTTGTAGTACTTCACATTATTTTTTTCCTGTGGTTTACACAGGAACAGTTTGTCAAACTGATATTATGGTCTGTAAGTCCAAGTCTAGGCCTCAGCTATAAGCCAGAGCACCTCTGAATCTATTCGAACAACAGTAAATTGCAACCTCAAGATCTCATTCTCTCCTAATCATTTAGAGTTTAAAGTGATACTGTCACCTTAAAGGCCCAGATTGATTTCAGGCTCTGATTTGCTCCTATCATCTCTGTCTTTTCGTGTACTTGAAAGATTGTGACACTCAGGTGCCCCATTGGAAACATCACTGTAAACAGAGCCTCTTTTAATTTGATTTTATAGTTTGGATTTAGCAGACCCTCAAGATTTTGATAATATTGACTGCATCAACTGGCATTAGCTCAGACAGTTTATGAGCCTACCTATGACCTTTATGAAACACCGACCATGGGGAAGTTTTACTGAGTTGCAGGTGTTTTTAACCTTCCAGATATCCTATCAGGTTCTTTTTTTCAACAATGAGGTATATGTCTCTTTTGTCATGGTACAAATACAGCTATTTGATTTTTTATGATACTAAAGTTATATTATTTATTTTAGGCTACATATCCTAACTCTTATGTCTATATCTTGCATATTCTGCCTCCATATTTATAACATGTCTTCTCCAATCATGTCTTCCTACATCTGACTTTTATCTCTCATCTACTTAATACTCAAAGTTTTGTTTGTTTGTTTTTTTTTTACTTACTTGGATTTGTATATTTTAAGTTTAACTTGATTAATTGAACTGGAATTTTGCTGCTATATCTGAACAATTACAATGAAGCAAGAACGATATTCATTTTTTCCTTGTTGTTCTTGAAGTTCAAGAAGTCCTACTGCAGCAATTAGCTGGTATGTTTCTCTTTCTTCTTTTTGATAATTAGTTAGCATTTCAGGATTTTTACTCAAAACCCAGGCTCTTAAGGCAAAAAGTCCTCTGTGTTTTCACAAAAGCTTTCTACCTTTCTCCTGAAACTGTGAAGAGTTCTTCTGTGCTGTTTTATGAAAAAAGAAGCACCATGAATTTCAGGTAAAATAAAATAATTATTTATTTGAAGCAACTGCCTACAGATATTATACTAGTAGGGTGCCACCACTTCCTTTTTTTTTTGCCTTCTACTTTCTAAGGAAATTGAATGCAAGTGGGTTATGAAAGTCAGTGGGGTGTTTCCTGAACAGAAGCATAATTGGAAAAACCAGGAGATTTGCTTTGCTGTTAGCTGAACTCTAAATTTATTATTTTAACTAGTAATAAGCAGTTCAGGATCCACAGATACGTTTAACTTAAAAGAATATATGTTCCATTGCAATCGAAGAAGCAAAATATTCAACTCATTGCAATACTTTGCTATGGGGAACATCTTCCACAGAAGTGCTTAACCAGATCATGCTTTAAAAAGAAAGGCAGCTTCCATAACCTCTGGCATCTAACAGCATCATTTTGAAGGAGGGCTTGGGAGAAGCAAACAGGCTATTGGTTGAGGACCTACAACCATAGAAAACCTGGAAGTAAGACATAGCTAATGAAATTCAACCTAGTTGCAAGTATTGACTACTTCACATGAGTCTCTGTGGAAGATTTTCCCTTATGGATGGTGAAAAAAAGAAATTAAATTTCATGAAAAAGATAATTTGGTTATTTGACATTGTCATGGGGTTGGCATATGGAAATCAAGTCCTAGACAATATGTGAACTTTGCAACTGGAAAAAAACATCAATTTGCATTCAATCTGTAAAAATTCAGAACTATTTTATAATTTTAACATGCCTATTCTACCCATTCTAACAGAACAGTGAAAAGTATAAAAGGCAGAAAATTGAAGTTTCCTTGGCCAACTGACATAGTGAGGATAAAATGGCGTTTCTGTGATAATTTAGTCTAACTTAAATTTAAAAAAATTTGTTAAATTAATTTTTAATTGAGGCATATATTTTTAAGGAAAAAAAAAAAAAGAAAAGAAGGTGTAATCTTGATAACAAAGTAACTAGTGACAACAGTTTCTGCTAATTTGCCCTAGTCTTCAGTGAAACTGTGATCCATAGTCTAAAACCTCATGAATGAGTAGTGTCTGACTATATCATGTCCAGTACAATCACAGTGAGTATCCAAGGTGCATTCACCTTTATGCAAATCAGAGAATATAGAACAATTCACTAGGTTGCTTTTTCTCTTCCCCAAGGTCTTCATGATCTCAAGGATTTAAAGACATTTAAACACTACAGCCAAAAGTTTAGACATAGAAGAAAAAAGTGTTTTCATAACTGTTTTTTCTAAATGCTTTGCAAGTAATTTATATAAAATTAAAACTACTGGTAATCAGTTGTACTCATATACAATATTTCCTCTTTCTTTCCCGCAAATCATTTGACTATGAGTAACAGCTCTGACACATTCTATTCAGTTTGGCAACATTCTTAATTCTAGAGACAAGAAACTCTAGCAGTGTCCTGATGATCTATTTATAGGAGGTTCACTGTCCTTTTACATTTCTACTGTGAAGCACAATTAGCCCTTTGAATTGGAGTATGACTTTTCAACTACAGGATCTTGCCTTCAATAGTTACGTTCCCCAAACTCTGATTCTTATTCTAGCAATTCTCTTCCTTTGGAAGAATTTGTAATATTTTATAGAAGATGTCCCTAGTCTGTGTGGTTATACTGGTATCTCAGAGGTTTTGCAGGCAGTACCTGCAGTCCACTAAAGGTACTCACGGTCCTTGTCAATACTCTGTTTCTGGTAAGTAGCTAAGTGAGTATCTACTTCTACATTCTTCCCTTGTGTTCATCAACATAACTGACTGGGTCCACTTAATTCTGTAGAACATAAGGAAAAATTTCTCTTATGGTTGACAATTTTGCCTGTTTTTTTTGGGAGAAAACTCCATGTTGATGTTCCACTAACAGTTGCAATATGAAATGAAAATGTTTCTAAAAAATATTATTACTATTCAGGTTTTTCTTTCTTGTCTTACAGGCTTCCCTTTAAGAATAACAACATAATTTGGTGGTAACAGCTACCTGAGTATGAATCACAAACACTAACCCGATGAAAAGGTTGTGTAACATTTAGCTGAACCAGCTTTTAGATGGTGATTAGTGAACACCTTTTGCACCGATACAGGGTAAATCACAATGCAGCTCCAATGACTCAGGACCCTTCATGATGGTTCACTTTCCCATTCAGAAATTGTATAATAACCAATAGTCATTACATATGTGCAAGGTGGAAAGAACCCACAACTTTATTCGAGTTCTGCAATTCCAGAAGCTAGTGTTCAAATCAGTATAAGTAGGAACTGCTATACTTATTATGTCAACCCAAATTTTAATTAATATGCTGCATTTTTCTTGAGAGTTCAACATACTTACTCAAGGTAGGCAGATCTAAAATGTTCTCCAAAGCTTCTCTGACCGCCTAATTATTGTCCCACAACTACCCTGTCTACCAGTTCCACGATCTGACCAACATATGACCTATCAGTAAAAACTAGTTTGCAGGCTTTCAAGATTACTGTGTCTAAAATATGTATATTATACATTATGTATACAAGGTATACACTATATATTGTATATATAAGGTAAAATCACTTCAACTTTGAAGATTGATGTGATCTCTTGCATTTTATCTGAAAAAACTTCCCAGTTTCATACCACAGAGCACAGAAAACTTATGTTATTACTCTGTAGTTGGCAGATCCTTACCATGGCAATCAGTATAGGAAGGCTTGTGTACAGATGACAGTACATATCTCTGTATTTATAGGAATGAAACAACACGTAGGGGTTCATTCATAAATTGAGCATCAGGTAACAAGCAAGTATAGCCTATTGTGTCAATATAGTGTTATTGATATTGAGAAGGAGTACAACTCTCGCAACAGTGAGAGTGAATCAAGTCAGCAGAACCAGTTGTGGATCGAAACAGCATACAAAACAAATGTGGGGATCTAATAAGTTATAGAAAAAAAATATAAAGGGTTTTTACATCAGAAATGAAGGTTTTAGAGTATTATACAATTCTTACTAAAATATGCTACCACATCCAAGTACCCTGAATAAAAATTAAGAAAATCTCCCTTATGAGCTTTCAGTGACATCATTCAAAGCAATTTTCACTTAGAATAAGTCAGAAGATAAGCAGGATACTGTCTTGGTCAGCAATCACAACTGCCACAGAATGCCAAGGAATGGAAGGTCATTGGGCAAGTTCCCCAATGTGCAACATATGCTGCAGTCATGAAAGCTTAAACCTTATGACCTGCTATGAATGCAAGCTGTTCCCAACTAGTGTTCAATAATTTGCTGTTGTCTCTACTATACATATTAAAACCACCAACACAGTATGAAATCAAGTTTTCACCTGCTTTCTAAGATGTATTTGTATATTTGCTAATAGAACAGGTATTAGCAAAGAATCAGTCTATAATCAGATTTTATTGAGAAATTCTGGGAGCAGTTAAGCTTGAGAATTAACATAGAATTTAAAGCTTAAGAAATATGTTTTGTTGGAAGTGCTAGTCAGCTTTTTCTATAAAAAATTTACTTCACTCATATAAATCAATGGGACATTTGTCATTGTCACTAAAAGAAGTAAAATCACACCCCACTTTAACAACCTTTTACTTATTAGACCATAGGGATTAAACATTACTTTTCTCCTCATGCATAAAATCTTCAGTAGGCTATAAAACACTCTTTTACTGTATACTGTAGCTTTTTGACATAAATAACTGTGTTTCAGAAGCAGAAATTCCACCAGTTTGGATCAAACTACATGCCTTCTGATGCTTCTAATTTGTTCCTGACAGTACTATCTCTTAACCAAGTATCTCTCTAGTGATCCTGACCGGAAAACCATTGTGTGTCAATGACCATTTGAATGACCAAAAAAGAAGATATTCAGCCACAGACAAGATCTACAGAGCATGCAATGGAAAAACCCATCTGGGATAAATCCAATGTTACATGAAAGCAGGAGTCCCAGCATCTGGAGGGATACAAGATTTACTCTCTATCTGTATTTTTCTTTTTATTCTGTCTTATTAAAACAGCTGGTTTATTGAGCCATTTGTTGTCCGACCTTTCTTATTGAGATCCAGAAAGAACTCTACACCATCTCCCTCTTTCACATACCCTTCTCCTTGAGCTGGCTCATCTGACTTTTATATTTTGCTTTTCTTCAAACAAAAATGGATTTGCAGAATGCTATGAGACTGATTATCCCTTTCCCCCAAGAAAACAGCTAAAATTGCTGTAGCTGCAGACCTTTAGTTAATTTACTAATTAGTTAATTAGTTAATTTAGTAATTTACTCTCAGAGCCAATAATTTGAAAGCTTTTTTAAATTTTGGGGAAAATAAAGTCTTTTACTACGCTATTGATGAGGGGCAAGTACATATTATAACCTAACCAGGTTCACTGAGAGTCTTCAAAGACAACCTGGTTGAGAAAATGCTCAGTTCAGCCAGAGAAAGACTCGACAACCTAGAATGTTACACTCCTGCAATAGTCAGTGAGCAAATGACAATGACGAGGCGATATAATGAAATTCAGCTTTCAAAAATAAACCATTAACTGGGTGTTTAGTTCCTACAGAGCTCACTTTGACCAGAAGAAAGAAAGTTTAAGTGTCCAGCTTCTGATTTCACCTGAATTTACCCACTGTAAACTCCAGAAATGGCTGCATTTTAGCAGTGGAAATACCATTGCAAGATGTACAGTTGACAAAGTTCAGGAAGGCTGGAGAACGAAGACTGCCGTACAAAATCTAATGGCAGACTCCTTCAGATTAACCTAAAACTCCATTAAGAGGATTCCTTGGTTAACAAAAAACATTTCAAAAGAATTATCATTTGGAGAACTTAAAAACCAAGACAGATGGTTTCATTTGCCTGAGAAAAGACTATTTCAGTATTATGAGAGAGAAAAAGGAACAGCAAAAGTTGGCTGTGAGCCACTTGACACAGTGGTTCAGCATACGCTGCTCTGCATCCCAGCTTTGGAGGGACAGAAAGCTCTTAGAAAAGTAAGTGGACAGAATCAATCTCATATGAGGCAGACAAAGGCATAACTGCCATCTTTGTCTGAAGATTTCTCCATTAAAAGTACTGATTTTCCTCATTAAGCAGTAGTCTTTGCTAATAAATATACCTGGTTATGTTTGAGTATTCATGGAGTAATACTAAAATGGCAGATTTCCTTACTGAGAATGTCCTGAGCGAGTAACTACACTTTACAGACTGGCCCACAAACTCTTGCATATGGATTCAGAATTAAGCTACAACCAAAACACACAATTCCCACTCAATGCAAATGATGGTGGACTTTAGAGAGCAGGTATTCCTCATCTGACAATGTGTTGCATGACCACACTAATGCTAGTGACACCGGGGCTTTAATGAAGCCAATGCCAGTACAGGAGTCATCTGCAGTGATGAAGGTCAGTTGTATCACTCTCAACATGCCTCCTACCAGCACCAGAACCTAAGGGGGAAAACTAATGTCTCATCAGTGGCACAGATGTGCCCACAGGAAAATGTTCCTCTGGTTATTTATGGTTGGATAAAGCCATTAAAAGAGTCTCAGTGGAACCAAAGGGCCATAACCAGGTTTGAGAATCTATTTTCTTTTTAAATCTCCACAGGGTTTTCCATATACTGTAACCACACTGCATTCATAGAACATTTCCCTCAAAGAAAAAGTGATTTTATCCAAACTCATTATTTGAAAGAGGTTTCTGGAGGGGGTTTTCTGCTGAATATTTCCCACTAGAAATTCAGGGTGGAGTGAAAAATTAGCATGTGTTCAGTGTAATCTACCCATTTAGTTGGGACGAAAGAAAGCAGGAACTATAAAGAAGAATGGGATAAAAGAGGCAATGACCCAGTGCCTTCAACGGTCACCAGAAATATACAGTTTAGTGTTAATGTTACTCAAGCAAAATATTCTGATGTATACTAGGGTATTTTTGATACAATAATCCATCAGAAAAATTGGGCATCTGCATTTTCACTTTAGAGAAGATTGAGGACAAAAGAATACATTGATATCTCAACACAACATGTGACAGAAATTCCTTTTACTGATCACTTCCACCAATGGCTGGCAAGGATGTGTCTGATGAGTGAGAAAAGAAGCTGATCAAAAGAAAGGACTATGTGAACCTTGAGACAGACAAAGCTGAGATATTTCAGAAGATGTAACACAGAGACACAAACAGGACATAGAGGAGTCGGCATATGAATGAAGTACAGGGTTGGTAAGGAACTGAAAAAAGATGGTTAAAGCTTAAGTAAAGTCTTCCTACTAGTGGTCTAAAGTACTTTTTCTATCTTACACCTCCAAACATAATTTAATAAGGATTCTTGTTACAGCTATATGATTTTCCTAGTACATTATTTAATAGTATTCTTTAAAAAATACATTGTTTAAGTCTTTTTCACTACTTGAAGAGTGGAAAGTGATCTTCCCTTAGATAGCTTCATAGATATAGGCCACTTCCTACACATAGGTGCATAAACGTTGAGCTATTCCAATTATCATCCTATTATTTGCTATACAAAAAACAGAAGATCTCTTTTAAAAAAATTTCTCCATCTGTAAAATATTTTTCCGGAAACAATTTTACACAAATTTAATCACCCTATGATGAAATCAGTTACCATCTCCTTCAGCCACCATGTCATAAGACCTATACTAAGAAATAAAATATTTTCTTGTTTTCTGTATTAGCTTTGCGTTAGCCTTATCAAAAAGGCAAAACAGGTCCTGACACCTGTGCCATTTTATATAAGCATAGAATTTTCATCTTATTTGTCAAATGTTCTGATCTAAAACACAGTTCAAATCCTCTCTTAGGTTATTCTACTTGTAAATCCTTTGTGCTTAACAGAATAATGTAAACTTATAAATAAGGCCATTTTAGTTTTCTACTATATAGTCAATACACTTAGCCAGAAAGTACTAAACAGATCTATGGTCACAATGCTTCACAAACCATACCAAACAAAAAACCCCACAACCCCCTCAAAATTTTCATAAATGGAATAGAAGTTACATATGTGTGCATAAAACACAGAGGAACCAATATTTAGTATTTTACATGTAGCACATTTGTTTGTGACAAACTTTTTCATTCTCTACAAAATCTTAAAAAATCCTTCAGGCTATTGTAATTATTCTAAACAGTGATTTTATTACCCCACTGCTAAAATGATCAGTAACTTTAAAAAATATATTTTTCAACATTTGTTTAGAGTTCTAAAATTTATGATTGTATTTAAACTCATTAATTACTTATTTATACATTAAAAATAAAATATGAAAAATTTTTGTTGCTAATGATGACAAGGTAAAGTTAAAAAAAGTCAAATCTAAATCATCTTCATCAATGCAAATAGTAAGAAACTTCTATATGATTAAAAGAGTACCCTTAAATAATGATACTTTTCAATAGAATTTAGTAGAATTAGCAGATAAACTAACTCTTCATTTTATATTAGATTATAAAAATAGTTTTCTTTTACTTAATTTCCTAGTGGAAAGCACTGTGGCAAATGACAGAATTTACAAAGCCATGAAAAGGGCAGACGAAGCAAGTTGTGCATGTTAAAGAGTGGAGAGGTTTTTGTAAACATTCTTTGTGCGATTTATATGACATCATATGCTCTACTACTTCAATAAAATGAAGGTTCAGTGGCCTACTTTTAAATACAGATTTGAAAATCATAATGCAAAGCATAAAATATTAATTAATATATTCATTTAATTTAATATTTTTTTAGAAGCTTGCACAATGCTAAAATTTTTCATCACATGACATTTTGACATTAAAACAGGATAGACTCCTCAAATGCATAAAATTCAAATGCACATGTTTAAACAGATGAAGAGTCAAAATACAAACCATGCCTGTTCACCTACTTTAGTTCTACCCTGAAATACATTAACAACTGAAGCAATCCAACTGCTAATGAGCAGCTGTGGGTTGCACAAACTGTCTCTGGACTTACTAAACCAGACATAAGGTATTGCATGCACAATTAATATTGTTTTTAAACAAATATGTAGGGAAATGCAGTTTTACTTTAACAACGTGGCTTTCTGTAAGCACACCAAAGCATACTCTAGTAACAGAATAACCTTCTGAAAGAATTATGAAATCAATAAGCATTAAGAATTTAACTAGCTTCCAGGACTAAGGACACAGAATTTACTACAGAGTACCAACAGCCTTAATTTGGCAAGGCCAGAGTGTTTTGCTGAATGAGTTCAACGTATGCACAAAGTTTAGCTGTAAAATATTTTATCAAGTATGGCCCATAATGGAGAATTAAGTAAAAGTCAAGAATTTTTCTAATCTTTCAAATGTACTTTTTGCTTGAAGTTAATTAAACTTCTTTCACACGCATTTTTAACGGCACAGGCTCTCTGAATTTTATTTCTTCACCTATAATCCTTTCAGTCATTAAATAGGCAACAACACCACTTTAACATTTGGTTTATGTCTTGTAAATTGATCTATGAAAAATGAGAAGTGTTCAGGAGCCCAGTTGTAACTGAAACAAAAATCAAATACTAGATCCTGAAGAGTATTACTTGGGATTTTCTACAATATAAATGATAATCTGGAGTGCTAAATTCCTTCTAAGAAATATATTGATAAAATACTTGCACTTTTCAAGTTTCCCTGGAGACTTTTTGTGAAATCTAGTGCCTAGCCCACAAAGCCCTTCATCCTTATTTAAAAGTAATATGAATTTTGACTCATGTTCACAGATGCTTACCTGGGAAATTTCAGCATGCTTTGGCCATAACTCAAAGAAGTTATTCTCAGAAGTATTTGCAACTCTAACTGGATACTGCTGGAGAAGAATGCATGTAGGAAGGTGAAAAGACTAACTTCTGTCATCACAGATGTGTCAGTCTCCATTACCCTGATCAAATTTAGCCATAGTTTGCATAAGGACAGAGGGAGGATGATTATTTGCCTTGGGTCAAAGATGCAGCACTAAGTAGAAGGGTAAAATTATCAGTGACCTTATCTATTGCTGTCACTTGTCACTGTAAAGATCAGTTTAACTTTACGGCATCCAAAGCATCTTTTATTCCTTTTAGTGCCACAACACACCTCAACACGACTCTTTCACTGAGTGCTCTTGGGTCCCTAATGGGCACTTAAGACTCTCAGGGTAATGGTATAATAGAATGTAGTCTGACTGGCTGCAACCCACTGGCTTTCCTGCACTCCAGAAAAACAAAATGAAACAAAACTCCAAACATCCACAAAAACCTCCTCTCCTCTTCTACCGTCCGAAGCAAGATTTAGGGGTTTTAACTTTTTTTAAGAGGGAAAATAAAGGCTGGGGGAAGGGGGGGGAGGATAAATATGAAAAACGTGAATATCTAAGGAGTGATCAAAAAAATTGAGAGAAAAAATAATAAGTTGGCCACAAGCATTCAGTATAAATTGAATTCATTACATGCAGAGTAAAGACTGTGATTTGAACACACTCATAAAAGTGGCATTAAGGAGGAATCTAGGCCTTCAGATAAGAAGTTCTGATATTAGATTAAACATTATATAAGATTATACCATTCAAAGTCTCAGTTTTTAATATATGTTTGCCTTCAGCTTACTTGGTAGATCTGGCAAACAGAATTATTTATGCAAGACATCTATCCGACATCTCCTCAAAGTCAAACAGAATAAGTAGTAAGAGCGCTTCTTCAGCATATGCTTTTTTAAAAAAAATATTTCTTGTTTTTATTGTCTACAAGTGGTTGCTGGTATACAACAGCAAACTGAATGTGTTTTCTAAACACAACTATAGAATTCAAATATTATTCAGTATTTAATAGCGTCATCATCCACCTTGTTTTCAACTTAAAAAAATAGACTTCAAGAGGAAGCTGGAGGAGAGATGATGGACCCTTTATGTCTTTAAAGAAAACCACTTAAGAGGCCTCATAGTTTCTGCTTTGAAATTGGTTAGAGGGCGACTTAACAGTAATAAATTATTCAGTACAATGAGCACAATTAAATGCAATTTACAGTATTTTAAACAGGAATTTTCAAGCCTCCTTTTAATAAGGTGTAGTCATAGAAAAACAGAGGTAGCAAATTATTTCATCATATGAACCTCTAATGTCTTAAAATTATTATCTTCAAAGGAAGGTAGTGGCTATAAATAAGACAATATGCTGTTTTATCTTCTATCAAGATGTGTATGTTCTTATGCTGCACTTAGAAATTTTCCAAAGCCAAATTTATTTTTTGAGGAAAATATAAATCACCCTTCTATTCTTAGATGATAGTAAAATAAAAAGAAATAGCTTCAATATAAGTGTATATATATATATATATATATATATATATTAGTTGGTTTACTTTTTTCACCTCAAACCCTGGTTGGGAGACTTAAACCAATTTAAGGACCTAGGTGGGTAAAGAAGGTCTGTTACAGAGACAATTGGTCTGCATCAGCAGTCTGCACTGTACTGCAGTCTAGATGAGCTTGCAAGATTAAGGTATTTTTCTCCTCCTAACTCATAGAATAACTCATATCCTCAATGCTATGCTTTAAAGTACAAAGTCTGGTCTTTAAGGATCTAATAACAGCATATGTTTTGAGATAAACCTGAAAGCATAAACAATGGACTATTTCTATCTCTCTAAAGGCCCATCTCTTCTATTTGGGCCTGAGAACAGTTTCCCCTTGCAGTAATTATTCTGGCTAAACCTTGTTTTTACAGAGATAGAGATGACCAAGAGTACTAAAACTGTTCTTAATCTTATGGGTTGAATTACAAGCAAAACAGTGAATTTTCAATACTGATTATTAAGTTAGAAAATTATAATACAACCTTTCATCTTCAAGATCATTACATGAAATTTGGCATGAATAATTGCCAAATATAAGAAACACATGCATGTGTCATATATATGGTACTTGGAGAATACTGGAGAATATTATGATTTGGTGTGTACACTGCAAAAAGATTTCATGTTAATTACGGAAGTTTCAAATGGTGTCTGCTTTTCAATCATTCAAATACTAAAACTTCCATAAGAGTAAATATACAGGTTTATAAATATAGATTGGTCAATTACATGATTTAAAAGAAAAAATTCATAGTTTTTGCCTTATTTCTAAGATGTTTTATATAAGGAACATTTTATAAAAGTAATCATTATTATGACTTGTATGGTACATAAAATATGTCAGAGAAGAGTGTTTCACAGGCAAAATATACTAACAAATAACAGTTTAATGCATTCAAGAGCCATCTTGATCAGAAGGCAAATAAGGTATATGAATGCCACTGCTAAGGAAAGAAACCTGGTTGGTACTGAGTTTATATTATCCCAGCAAAAGAACTTCAGGAAATGCCTATACTTCAGAAAAACAAACAAACTAACTAACTAACTAACTAAAACAACCCATAGACTTTAAAAATGTGTACAAGAGTTCTGTCTATTCAGTACATAAAAAGAAGAACCTGTAAATCTTTTGTTGGAATTCAGAAACTGCATTCTTCCTCTCCAGCTCCCCTACAGAGAAGGCAATGTAACCTTGTAGCCCACTAAATACAGTATTGCTAGGAATAGGCTATAAGTTTTGTGCTGGTGTTGCAAGGCCTCAGAACTGCCAGGATTACTTTGAAATTTTCTTGACCTGCCTGAAACTTTGTTTTAGCTTGTTTAGCTATAACAACCTGACCAGGTGGCTATGGTTAATATGTATTGTATAACTGTAGTCCTGTACTACTGTTGTAACAAGCAGTTATTCTGTGTAGAACAAAATATTTGTGGCTGTAAGATAATGATGTAATGTAGAGATATAAAAGCCTGGTATGACAGAAGAGGCTTTAAAAGCAGGGACTTTGGTCACAATGTAGAGGAGCACTGGCATGAGATGCTAAGAGAAGAGACACAGAGTTGACTCTAGAGAGTCCAGAACCGTAAACAACTCAACTATGGACAGTTAAAGGAATGCAGATGTGGAGCTGGACAAAACCAGCTAAAGGTAGCAAGGAGAACAAGTATCCAGTATATACAACATGCTTCCTATGCAGTAAATTCAGCTTTAACTGAGTGCAAAGAAAGAGCAAAGTTTGCAATGTGTGTTAGTAAGCACATAAAAATAAGCAGCTCCTACAGTGAGGAGAAGGCAATTATCATTAACAGGATCCTGAAAACTTCTGTGTCCAATTGAAGCTGTCAACTGTAAGAACCCACGGGGTAGTGGAAGGGTGAAAATAGCTGCAAGGAAAGGGGTAGATATGAAGAAGTCCATGTTTGATAATTTTACTCTATTACTATTACTGATTTCCTCTACAATCCAGAAGGTTTTGTTCATTTGCTTTTTCTTTGTTTCTCTGTAACAAATTTGAAGCAATGAATGTTCTTTGATTAGTCATTTAAGATTTGGATTACACATAGAAATTACTGACTTTACTTATATAAGATTTATTTACTTTTTGCTCTTAAGAAAAGTTTAGACTCCTGCAAAACTCTATGGAAAGATTTTATTAGTGTCTCAACACTAGGAAGTAACCTTCCTGTTGAGTCAAACTCATGCAACTTGATGTTCTTTCGGAACATTTTCCCCCATCATATTCTACAGACTATTTTTCCTTCTACATACCCTTCTTCTCTGTATGTACGAACATTTACAATCAAAAAGAATCCACAGGAGTTAATAGATTTGTGCAGGTATTTGAAGAAAAAAGATTTTTTACTTTGCTGTCTAGCCTTAAAATACTTAATCTTAAAAGAACATAATTTGGATAACATTATTAATTTCAAGTATGGAGTGAAAGAAATATTTGATATAGTGCAGTTATTTCTATAATAACTATTCTGATAAGGCTTCCTTTTACTTCGGGCTATCATCTGGAGCATCTGTTCACAGAGAGGACATATCCCTTGAACTATGAAGTCAGTAATGTATCAGCACAAAGTGCATGCTAAAAAGCAGCGTGATACTATGATCATCCCTCCTCAAGGGAAAATGAATACCTTTAGCCAATCTTTTGCAGATGTCCTTTCCAAGAAAAGTAAAATATGGGAGTACATACCACACACATTGCCAAATGGGCTGCTAACTGTGAAACAGTCACATGTAAGCAAAAGGATTAGAAAAGAATACATAGAATATGGTTTCCCCATGGATGTATTTCTGAAAAAAAACATCCTATAGGTAGAGTAGGTTGCAGCTATTCTAATACCTAACAGGTAAAAAATTTCAAAGCTGAAGGCATCCATCAAGTCACTCATTTTCTCTTTTTTGCACACACATTACAGTTACTTCAAGTAGATCTGGAAATTTGAAAGACTATGGGGTTTGATTGAAACAAGTGCTATTTCCTTACCAACTACGCTAATTCAGCAAAATGGTAAAACTGAGCTGAATCATCATGCAAATCTGTGAGAAGCTTTAAAATACTAGATGCAAAATAAATACACATTTTATATTTATTCATAAAGCCAAGAGAATAAAAATATGAATTTTCCTGGTGTCTGCTGAACTTTACACTACACTACAGAGAAAAAATTCTAGTATTAAAAACTAAAAAATAAACCCCAAACCTAGTATGTGGTACAGTCACAACTATTTGGAACAGAATTGCCTTTCATTTTTATCACATTATTATAATGTGCAGAGATAGCAAACATATCCTGATAGAGTGGTCAATTACGTTCGTGTTCTAGTACAAGACATATCCACAGGATGCTTCATTAACAAGTAGTACGTAAGAGAAACAGGTACACTGCATCAGAATTCTAGCTGTAGAGGACATTAAAAAATATCTATTGCACATCCATCTTCACTTTCAATTTTCAATCTCCTATAAACCAAAATGCCTAAATGTTAACCTGCAATTGGCCAGTGTTCTGATGCACATCGACTACCTCTTTTCACAAGAGAATAAATGTGGTAGAAGCTACACAGAAACATTCAAATATTGTCCCAAAACAGACCACTGCACGCAACCAGAAAACTTCAAAGAAGTTCTTTCAAAGCACGCAAAAAACTGATTAGCAACCTCAACCTTTTAAATCTCAGAAAGCATCCAGGATGACTTCAAAGAGAAGATATCAGTGCTGTAGATACTGCTCTGGAAAGCAATTCAGAGGAGGAGCTTAACCTATCTTCTTCCTGAAGCTGATCCACAAAATTCCTTCTTCACTAACAGTACAAAGAGATAAACCTTCCTTGCCTTGGAAGCTATATTTTGCCTGAATTGGATCTGTTTCAGTAGTGAAACATGCCTAGAAAATTCAAGATAGGCATCTTCCATTGCTGAAAATGGTTAGACCCAAAGTATTGACTGACCAGAAGGCACTGTCATTACACTCTTCAACATTTCAGAGGTTGTGCTTGCAAATTCAAGTGCTAAGCAGGCTGGAACCGATGAAGCTGCATGCATCTGGTCTCAAATGACCCCCAATCCCTTAGTCTACTATTTTCTGTTTGCTATATGTCCTTCTGAATACTCAAAAATCAGACACTGGAAAAGAACAATGCAGATAAAATGACATAAAGTGTGTTTTGAAAGAACAGTATGATTTCTACAAGTACAAACAAAAGCTGACCATACTTGTCCCTGAATATCCATCAAAGTTTCAAAATGCATCATGCTTTCAACAAATGGATCATCACTATATAGAAGAAAGACCATACCGTATTTTTAATATTACTATTTTAATATTTTAAGTGGTTTTTTATATCTGTACATTACAAGAAAAATAATTTTGACTAAGATTTAAGCTGCCTGAAATCAGACTTCCAGTCTTGTAAAGAAAGAATCAAAACAGTTCTTCAAGTAAGAAACAGGTAAGAAAAAAAATTAAAATAACAATTAGAAGGCCAGTCAACACCTTTTCTAATCAAAATTATGGCAAAGTTCTTATTTTAGTTCCAGGATATTTAATGAGGATCTGATGAGATTTGAGTTGTTATCTACAGTAGGACTTAGTATTTCAGTAAACCTAAGGACAAGAAGCCTATAGACATCTGTGGACTATATTTCCTAGTAAGTTTATGATATGCATCAGGGGAAAAAAAAAGAAAAAAGAAAATGGCTCAGAAAAGTGTAATTTTCCAAAACGTATGGAGAACCCTATGTTTCTTACAAGTGACTTATTTTTTAATATCTGAAATGTCTTCAGTTCATAATTTATTTTAGGGATTAGAAGTTTTTAAAAGTTCAAATGGGTCCCAGTTCTCATGTTATGCCAATGTAATGACATTGTTATGTGTAATATATCATCAAACTGACAATTTTGTCATACAAAAGGGAATGAAAGATAATGGATTACAATGAAGGACCTTGAAAAGGTAGGTTTCATAGTTTAATGATTTCAGCTTAGGCAGAAATCCTTTCTCAGGATAATTCATCTTGTTATTATATCTTCTCCTTCATTTAGGCTTAAAATGGTGGTAACAATCTAATAATTTCCAAATGCTTCCAACAACTGTATTTTTAATAGTGGTCTTACATCAAAGCAGTCTATATTGCTGTCAATACCTTGGAAAAGTCTCTGACAATTACAAACATTAAAATTGTCATTGTCTATTTATAATGCTCCAACCATTGTCCATTTTTTTTTGTACTAAATTAACAAAATCCAATAGAATGATTTTTCCTCAGTCTCAAGACATTCTTTTTCCTTAGAATTTATGTGAAATCACTATGCAAGATAAAGAAGAAAATAAAATACATTTTACAGATTGTACCCAAAAATCATAGCAGAGAATGGAAACATGCAAATTCTCTAAACACCCTGTGAAAATATGTCTCTCCTTTTATTTGATTATATACATCCACAAATATATATCTTTAATAAAAGTAGAACAGCTACAAAAACAAAGGAAAGACATACATTACAAAATAGCCCATGGCATTGTAGCAGCTTCTTGCTGCTTTTAGAGCTAGAGCTTGTATTAGACTTTCCCATATAAGTACATATCCTAGCAACTCTGAGCTAGTTGCTCAACTTTTTTAATCATCTGAAATGCTCAAAAAGGAGAAGTTGATTCTTACTTTTAAACAGGTCTTCATAATTTTGGATATTGGGAAAAGTGCTTGTGGGCAAACTGGGCCAACTCTGAAAGCCCTGAACACATCTGTAGAATAGCATAAACTGATAGACTTCCACTCAGTTTAAGAAAACTGTGCTCACTTAATGCAGGTACGGAACACGAGACTGAGAACGCACCCAAAGTTCTTCCCCTTATCATAATTCTATCCAATTTGAAACAATTGTTCCTCAGGGATCAATATTGAGACCAACACTATTTGACATCCTCCTCAGCAACACGGACAGTGGGATTGAGGACAAGTTTACCAGTGACACCAAGCTGAGTGGTCCGGTTTACATGGTGGAGGGAAGGGATGCCATCCAGAGGGACCTTGGCAGGTTTCAGAGTTGGGCCCATGTGAACCTCATGAAGTTCAATGAGGTCAGTGCAAGGTGCTGCACTTGGGTCGGAGATATTCCAAGCACAAATACAAGCTGGGCAGAGAACAGAGTGAGAGAAGCCCTGAGGAGAAGGACTTGTGGGTGTTAGTTGATGAGCCAGTAATGTGTGCTGGCAGCCCAGAAAGCCAACTAGTTGTGTGCTGGGCTGCATCAAAAGCAGTGTGGTGAGCAAGGAGAGGGAGGTGATTCTGTCCCTCTACTCTGCTCTCTTGAGACCCCGCCTGGAGTGCTGCATCCAGCTTTGGGGTCCCCAGCATAAGAGGGACATGGACTTGCTTCAGCAAGGAAGGCCACAAAGATAATTAGAGGGCTGGAGCACATCTCCTGTGAGGACAGTCATAGTGCTGGGGTTGTTCAGCCTGGAAAAGAGCAGGCTCTGGGGAGACGTTATAGCAACCTTTCAGTACCTGAAGAGGACTGCAAGAGAACTGGAAAGGGACTTTTCACAAGGGCATGTAGTGATAGATCAAGGGGGAACTGTTTTAAACTGAATGTGGGTAGGTTTAGATTAAATATAAGGAAGAAATACTGTGAGGGTACTGAAACAGTTTCCTCAGAGAAGTTATGGATGCCCCATTCCTGAAAGTGTTCGAGCCCAGGTTGGATGGGGCTTTGAACCACCTGGTCTAGTGGAAGGTGTCCTTGGCTGTGGCAGGAGGGTTAGAACTAGTTGATCTTTAATGTCCCTTCCAATCCAGACCATTCTATGATGCTATGATTAAAGAGTTTGCATATCCAATTTTTAATGGCTGTAAAAAGCCTGAAAAACTAAATACATCTCTGAAATGCCACCTGTATTGTGTGAAGGTGGTAAGATTTTGGGCAACATGGGGGCTACAGTGGTGGCTTTTTTGGGGAGGAAATCGGGAGTAATCTTGTCTCAGACACAGCTAGTTTCGGCCTTCTCCACAATGGATCCATCACAGGACACAGTTGAGGATGTCAGCCATGTGTGTGGTTCCTTTGGCATAGCATATCTAAGAAACAGACAAGAAGCAGGAAAGTGTGAGAAACAATCCTGCAAGCAACAAAGTCTGACAAGGATGGTGAGAAGTTGCTCCGGATGACATATCAGAAATGCACTTGCAGCCCTTGCTGGTGCAATTTATTTCCCTGCAACCCACGTAGTTGACCACAGTGGAATAGATATCCATCTTGCAGTCCATGAAGAACTCCATAATGGAACATCTGGATATTTCAAGAAAGAATTACAATTTGTGGAGTGTCCATATTGGAGCACTGTCGATGTTGCGGCGGTCAATAAAAAGAAATACAGAGACAGTCTAGTTCCAAGCAACAAGACAGAAGAGGAAAGAACCTTTATTGTGACAGAACACTGACTCTCATAGCCCTTGGCATAATATAGATGTTAAACTGCCATTGGTGTTTTTTCATAAACATACATCACAATTTGCTGCCCTGTACCACACCATGATGATTCAGTGTTTACAGACTTACGGTGGCTTGTTTAGCCCTGTCTTCCTTCCGACAGACCTGTTGTCAACCCTGACAGAGCACAGAAAGAAATGTGAGGGGTAAGGAGCAGCAGTGTGGCTGTGGAGAGACTGTAACTCCCTTTACCCATCCTCCAGTCCACCCCAGCCTACTGATCAGGGTTAACCCACAACATCGGTAAATTCAGATTTGTTTTCAGTAATGACTGAAGGTTTGTGCCTATTAATTCTTAATGAAAATTGGCTCGCACCTCTTGAGTTCAAATGCCTAACTCGAAGATTGGTTCTTTAGTTTACTAAAGGGTCAAAGAATCCAAACAAATATTTCTGTAAAGATCAAAACAAGAAGATAATAAAATTAGATGATTATTGGATAAGTAAATGAAAAGTTTTATTGGGAAGCTGCCAATTATATCAAAACCTACTCTTTAGTAACCTCCCTGTCTCCTCTAGGTGACTCTTAGGATAGAACGTTTCATTTGTTTTTAATTTCTTCCACCACTTCTGAAAATATTGCCAGTGAATGCAAACTGCATCCCGAAATGTTGTCCTCTTATTTTAAAGAAATTCAGCTAATATGTAAATGCAACACTGAAAGTCAGGTAAATGTACTCCCTTTTTTTCTTATTTCCATCAAAACTAGATTATTTTTTTCTACTCATGATGCAGATTCCTATTTAACTACTTTAAAATATTTTGGAAAGGTGAAAGTCAGGTTCATCACTCTCATAACTTCTTGAGTTCCCTCACATGGAAGAATCTTACTTGCAGATTCATTTACAGATATACAGAGGGACAAATATCCGTTCTGTCACAATTTGTGCTCAAAAAACCAGGACTCGTTAAATACCTACATGTATTTGAATAAAGCCAAATACTGTAGCCCTTGGATTCAGCTCTTGGACAGTGGTTGGTTAAAATTTGGTGCTAAAAAAGCCAAAGTCACGGGTTCGATCCCCTGTATGGGTCATTGACTTAAGAGTTGGACTCAATGATGGACTTGTGGGTCCCTTCCAACTCAGAATATTCTGCAATTGTGTGATTCTGTGACCTGCCGAGCACCAGCAGTCACTGTTAATTCAGCACTGGAAAGAGTTAAGCTTTCTAGAAATACTGAAAGTCAGGGAGAGTCTCTTGAGTGACTTCTGAATTAAACCAGTAAACAGAACTGTGCATAAATAGAAACAAAAGCAAAACTAGTTACTTCAACACATGACCTGTAAAAATGGGTTACTATCAATCATATTTAGGTGTATATATAATGGCAGTCTGAGTGTCCACGCACCGAACACCATGAGATAACATTAGCTGCTCAACTTGGTGGAGAGAGGAGAACTCAAGGCATTGTTCAGATACATAATTTACAGTTAGAAACCCTAAACTGAGAATCTGAAAGTTTTTGAAAACTTGAAAGCCTTGTAAAAAGAACATCACTAAATATTGAAAGAATGTTGTTGTTTATTTCCCTTTAAGATTAAGGTTAAAAAAAAAGTATATTTTGTGTGTATATTTTCAAATTTCTAGACCTACTATTTATTAGTCATCATGCATCACCATAGTCAAGGCTGCTTTCTATTACAAGTTTCATGATGATTTTGAGTTAAATTATTGTATCTCCTGGAGTTCTGATTGACACAGATATATAACATAAGTTTAAGAAAAACTGATTTACTTGCTGTCAACTATCATAATCATAATTTAAAGGCTTATAAATAAGATGATTAGAAGATGGGATTCAAATCAAGAGAAAGGGATAGAACTATTAAGATATGTCTTTTACAAATAATTACTTTTAGATTTTTTCACACTTTTTCACACTTATTTTGTTTAGTTAAATAAATAAGAATTTCTACACAGGGATGCACAAATGTGACTATTCATAGATACGTAAAATAAATGCTTAAGTGTTTACATGTATAAAAAATATGCATACATGTTTAGCCCTTGAGACAGCATGCTGTGTGGCTAGCTCTCAGATTATGGCAAACACTTTTAATTATTTGCATGAACCAACTTATGTTTAATAGTAAATCTTAACTTTTTACAACAAAGTGAGGCTCAGCTGAGAAGTTATTCAGAATACTAAGATGCCATCAGAAAATATTAGTTCTCCGACAATGAAGATCCTGTTTTCACTAGTTTGTTTCTAAATAAAATTTGCAGCTTTCTAGAGATATTAGTTCTTACAGTGAAGTACTATTTGAAACATAAAAATCTAGTCAGGTAAAAATATACTTCATCATTCACATCAACAAGGATAAATCTGTCCAGACCAATAAAACCTATGAAACCTTGTTGACTTATATCAAATGAAGATTCATCTCAGAATACTTTCTCTGTTATGTCATGAAGACAACTTTTTTCCTTATTTTTTCCCCCAGTAAGAGTATTTACTTTGTATGCCTACCTCCTTTGTTATTTCTCTCTTCACTCCAGCGACCCTCATCTCTTTTTAAATATATACCTGAAAACATTGAACGCTGTCATCACTGCTTTTTGGAACAAGAAAAACTAAGAAACAGAAATTTTACTTTCCTGGTTCCACAGTAAATCTTAAGTGCAACTTGTAATTGAATAGCAAATTAACTGCTACCTGTCACTGAGTTGTTTTGCATGTTACTTTTTCAAAGTTAATTTTAGACTAGTTTTTACAACATTTTCTGTAAGTTTTGTCTCAGATTGCCTCCATGAAAGTAATATTAAACACTAAAAGAAGTGCAGGAGTACAGTCTCCAAAACAAACTGCTATCTCATGCAAGTGAAAGATAATGACTCCCAATCCTTCCTCATTATGACCCTAAACCATCTAAGGATTTGAGACCATCTAAGGAACCTGAACATGTACAAATCTATGAGACCTGATGAGATTTATCTAAGAGTCCTGAGGGAGCTGCCAGACAAAGTTGCTAAGCCACTTTCAAATCCACCATTTCTGAAAAATCATGTCAGTCAAGTGAAGTTCCAGATGACAAGAAAAAGAGAAATATAACCCCCATTTTTAAAATGGGGAAAGTGGTTGACCCAGGGAACTACAGACTCACCTCTGAGCCAAGCAATAGCATGAAGCAGATTCTCTTGGAAACTGTGCTAAGGCACATGAAAAACAAAAAATTGATTGGTGTTATGACCTGCCCCAGAAGACGAAGGTAACCCAGGTTTTTGTTAATAAATCCCTTGGAGTATATTGAAGTGAAAAGACACTGTTTGTAAACATATATGTGTAGGGTTTATTTTAGAACAGAAAACAGGTATGTAGCCATTTGGTTGTTATCATCTATAGTAATACAGCAATATTAAGATATAAAAATAACACTTAAGATAATATATAAGGGAGAGAAAGAGAAAGAAAGGACAAAAGTAGAGAGATATATATAGTCACCAGGAGCTGGATCAAGCAATGAAACTTCGTAGTTGCAGCTTCAATGTTGGTTGAAGTGGTGGTCCCAGTCCTGTCAAAGTGATGGTCTCAATCCGTTGTGCCTGGGGGAAAACTCAAAGGTTTTCACAAGTTATATACGCTCAGGCGGGAACACTTAGTACCTCCCCTGGGGCAGGCAGTTTTAATGTCTTCAGTGCTCCCCAGAGGGGTCTTCACAACAGAGTCATCATGCAAGGGAGAACATCAGCATGATGAGAAGGATTATCCCACCTCAGAGGATTTGTCTATTATCAGCCTCTTCCCTTATCTGAAAATCCAGTTTGTAGCTTCAAGTATGTACACCCTTCTGCACCTGGGATAGCTGGACATTAGCACCCCCTTATCTGAAGGTCCTTTCTAAGTAGACGTATTTAGGGAGGGGTAGGCTTTGCTGGATGAGCAGCTGTTTCTTACAAAAGTCTTTTGGTGATCTTAACAATGTTTAAGCCATTAACCATTTCAGTCTCTGACAATTGGTAACAGCTAACATGGCTTTACCAAGAGCAAATCATACCTGACAAATTTGATGACCTTCTATGACAGCATTGGTGGATGAGGCAGAGTAACTGACATCATCTACCTGGACTTATGCAAAGCATTTGACACTGTTCTACACGGTATCCTTGTCTCTAAATTGGAGAGACATGGATTTGATAGATGGGCTACTCAGTGGATATAAAACTGACTGGCTGAGCACATGCAAAGAGTTGTGGTCAATGCTTGTTTTGCACATAGAGACCAGTGATGAGTGGTGTCCCTCAGGGGTCAGTACTGGGGCCGATAATGTTCAACATTGTTGGCAACATGGACAGCAGGATTGAGTGAATGCTCAACAAGTTTACTGACAACACTAAGCAGTGGACTCTCCGGAAGATTTTATTATTACTGTAATAACTAAGAACCTTTGAACCTTGAACCAGGCCGAATATGAGTCAACAGTGTCCTGGCAGCCAGGAGGGCCAACCATATCCTGGGCTGCCTCAGGCACTGCATTGCCAGCCAGTCCAGGGAGGTGATTGTCCCACTCCGCTTTGCACAGGTGTGACCTCATCTTTAATATTGTGTGCAGTTTTGGGCACCACAAGACAGATATTAAGCCGTTAGAGAGTGTTCAAAGGAGGGCTACAAAAGTGGTGAAGGGCCTTGAGGGAAAGCCGTACGAGGAGTGACTGAGGTTGCTTGGTCTGTTCAGTCTGGAAAAGAGGAGACTTGAGGGGAGACCTCATATCTGTCTACATGAGGTGAAGTGGAGGGGCAGGCACTGATCTTGTCTTTCTGGTGACCTAATAGAACCTGAAGGAGTGGTATAAAGCTGTGTCAGGGGAAGTTTAGTTGGATATTAGGCAAATGCTCTTCAAACAGAGCACTGGGACAGGCTTCCCAGGGAATCGGTCATGGTACAAGCCTGTCAGAGTTTGGACAGTGCCCTCAGGTACATGGTGTGATTCTTGTGCAGAGTTAGGAGTTGAATTTGATGACCCTTGTGAGTCCTTCCAACCCGGGATATTCCACAATTCTATGATAACATGAGCACTAGGTTTAATATTTCCATATCCAGTAAAGAGTTTGAATAGCTACTGTCTAAACTGTGTAGGTTGTGGGAAGATTGACTTCTAATTCACTATGCCCACATCATTCACTCTTGTTGCTACTTATCTAATGGGACTTACCTGAGAGTTCAGGACTGTTCCCTGAGTCAGACTGTTTCATCGCACCAGCCAACCCAGACCACCTCTGTTTGTTCCTGTCGTTTAATAACACTCTGATTCAATCTGGTCCAAAACAGCATTACCTATTCAAAGTCAAAATGTTGCCTTACAACACACAGGTGTCTTCTCTCTCCCTTTTAGCCTGCCAAATACCTCCACCAAAGAAATTTAACCAATAGTTATCCATTTGATTTTATCAACAACTGATGCACTTCTTGAAGAAAAATTGTTGGAATCTTTGCCAGCCTTCCACTGCCATTCTACCTCCGCAGTGGAGGTATTGGGAGGCAACAAAATTGGGTAGAGAATTGCCACGGTCCGAGGGGGGATGGGGCCATGACACAGCACGGATGGGTTTGGAGGCAAGGTAGGGGTGCAGATGGAATGCTTTATTGAGGTGTGCATGGGATTTTTTATCAGTTCAGGTGGGGAAAGGGCTAGAACTTTGGGTGGGGCATGAGACAGACAAGAGGGGGAAAAAATCGGGAGGGACAGAGGCAATAGGGGGAGGAACGTGGGAGGAGCCGAGGAAGGAAAGGGCGAATGGTGGCTGTCTCCTCTCTGAAGCTTCTCTGGCCAATCAGAGAGGGAAGTGGGGAAGCAAGGAGCAGGGAAGCAGGCATGCCTGGGCACGCCCGGGAAATATAAATATAGGGGCAGCATACAATGTGTATATAAACACATAAAAACTGTAAGGTCCATATAATAAAGTCCTGTCAATTGCTGTACATTTTCCTCCATGCCTGGAACTGTTCCCATCCTGAATCTTGCTCCTTCACAGAGAATGTTAACTCTTGTAGTTGATACTGTTTATCAATTTGTCTGCCACCACCAAAAAAAAAAAAAGAAAAAAACACACTTGCCAAGGACTCAATATGTCTTAGTAAGAATGTGCTTTAAAGGGTATGACTACATATGACTTTATTGTAAGTGGGGGGAAAAAAAGAAGAACTGACTTTCCATTTCTCAAAGTTTTAGTTGTCAATAGCACAACACCACTTCCACTGGAAGAAAAATACGACCACCTGGTTTTTACTGTCACATGAATAAGTCTTGCCAAAGACTGACAGGTTCACAGAAGTGTGTGATTTATTTTTTTGTTTGTTTTGTTTTGGCAGCTGTGCATATTTGTTTATTCCCTGACGTGAAATTTTCAAAGGACAGAGGAATTTGTTAGGGTAAAACAGAAAGGGAGAAAATAACTGAAGAGGAATAAATAAAAAGCCTATGAAAACATAGAAAGAAAGCAAATAGGGAAAATGGAGGGATGTTGATGTAAAGAGCCTGAAGAAGAGAATGGTATAGAACTGAATCAAGCAGCAAATCAACATAACAGAAAGAATGTCCAAATTAAAAACTCTGAAAATTACCTGGAACTGGTGGCACCATCTCTGTTATAGCCACCATACTCCACTCACATCAGTTGAATTTTTAGATATTATAGCAATTGGGTTTTTTCCTTCTCCCATTCAATGTTCCTTCTTTCTTCTTTCTTCTTTCTACCATGATAGAAAGGACAGAGTCACTGTTGTAGTGTTCTTGGTATTTGCTACAGAGGAAGTACACTGAGCTCTTAAGATATGCACATCAGTTCCATGTTTAATAACAGTTCAGTCACAACCACAGCCCTATTTTTCTCAAAACATCCTAGGAATTTCCCAACCCAATATTCACAGAGACTGCAAACAACAGTATCTAGGGTACCATAGCTGCTTGTGACAAACTTTTTTTTGGCTACAAATTCTCCTTCTCTTATGAGCAGTTTGGAGAATTTTTTTGTACATATGGTCATGCAAGTACAAGTGTTTCATTCAACCTGTTCAGTAAATGGAAGTCCTAGATACTTTACCCAGAGAAGTAGAGCCCTGAAGGTACCTGCAACATTTCTACTATTATATCTGGTCCTGTTTAGGAACAGCCTATCCTGGAATAAAACAAAATGGTTTTATTCCAAATAAAATGTGTATTAATGAAATGATATCCCTGAAATCTAGATGAAAATTTGATAAAGGAGTAATACACTAGCAAAAGAAAACAAAAAGTTGTTTAATGAATAAAAAAAAAAATCTATTTAATGAAATTGATTATGTCTTCCCACTGTGGTATAATGTTAAGTATCCCGATCATTTTAATTTAATATGCTACAATAACTATAAAGTTCTGATTAAAACCAAAGAGGGACCAAATTATGAATGTGTTAATAATAATGTTCTCTTTATGAAATTCTATGGGATTTTTTTAGTTCCCTAAAGATATCCTAGAATACATCAGAACTCCCTAGTTACCCAATGATATGTAGAGACGATACATTCTATGTAATCTTTTTTAGCAAATTAGTACTTACTAAAAATGATATGAATGAAATAAAGGATTAGAACTTAGGAAAATAGTACTCATTAAATTTGATGCAAAAGGGGAGGGAGTCAGGGAGAAAAGAACCCTGGGATACGTTTTCTGTAATTTCTTCACCCGTACAACTTATATTTTTTTGATCAGTGAAAATGAATAACATGCTTTCACAGATACATGTTAATTATCTGTTCTTTCTCAAGCTTGAGGTGCACTTTTGCAGAAGACAACATGACTGATCAATTGTTTTCCATGCACTGTATGTGGTTACTGACATTTCCTCAACTAAGAAGGAAAAAAAGTAAGATTGGCTTGTTGTGATACCTTTGCATTGACTATTCAGTACTGACTAAGAACATTACCAGGGAATAAAAGGTAAATTCAGGCAATGGAAAGTACCACCCAAACTTCTGAAGTCCTGGAAACTCTAACTCCTCCCCGTAACTACTAAGATGGGAAGAGCACCAAACGAAGAACAAAGTAAGGCCAGCAATTAAATGAAACATCTGTGCAAGTTCTTGAGAGGTAGGATAGTATATGAGCAGTCTTACCAACTAAAGATAACTTGAGGTCATACTTACTAACCCTACAAAATGGACTGAAAGACTAATGACTCACATCAGTATACACAAACCTAGATTTTAAAATGGTTGTCTTTACTGCTGTGACAGCTGCTTTATAGATAATACACTGTTAAATGTATCAGTATTCCTTTGATGCTGCAGAAAACCTGACATACACTCATAATTGGAGCCTGACCAAGAAGAAATAAAATACATAACTCATTTAGGTAACTGCTCCTTTTCTTTAAGGACTTCATTGTGAACTAGTTAACTTCCAGTCAGATAAGGGATATAATTACCTGTTACTTTTCTGTGAGAGTTATTTCCTGTTATTGGCATAAAAGAGAATGGAGAATGTAGATGCGGCAAATCCATTGCTTTCTCCACAACACAGGCAAACAGAAAAGAGTGAAATGTACAGAGAAAAGGCAATAGGGAGAGAAAGTCTTTTAATCAGAGGAAAACCCTTTTAAGACTAGTCAATTTTTCAAAGAAACAAACTCAAAGTAGTGATGTAGGTGGGTAAAGAAACGAACTGTTCTCAATATTCACTGGCAGCATGCAGTAGAAGCAGGATTAACTAACTGTCCAGGAGCTTTAAGACAGAAACACTCTTTTTGCAAAGGACATTTCTACCTTACAGATGTATTTTAATTCCTTTAAGAAGTAAACAAGCATGCAACAAGCAAATTTGGTACGTTTGGTCAACTTAAATTTCCACAGGGTGGAAAAATCTTTAAAAAATACTAAGCTGTTGCAGGATAAGGAAAAGGTGATCTCTTGAATAAATAACTAGTTGAAGATAGGATACCAACGGATAGGAATTAAAAGCCAGTTTTCTCAAAGCAAGGTCTGAATGCCTCCTGAGTTCTGCAGTCAAGAATAATCAGAAAATGATAAAGAAAATTGGGTGAATAGGGAGGGATAAACCTCATATTACATCATTCAAGATCATAAAAATGAAGGCTGAATGTGAAGAGCTCTAGAAGGACATTTCATGACCAGGTATTTTGATGGTAGATGAAATTCAACAACTGTTTTCTATTTAAAAGCATTAATACATGCAAACTGATTCAGGTGTTCTGTCCAAACTTTTTTTTTTTCTCTTTATCTCTTTTTGCATAACCATAAAACTAATTTTTTTTGCTAATATCTAGAATATGTAGGTACTTCTGGCAAACAAGAATAAATAGATGACCATTTAAAAACAAGGGTTCTCTCTGCTGGTACCCTCAGTCTGACAGACTAACCCTTTTCCTGCTGTGAATGCAGCCCAAAGTTCTATACAGACCTCTGCCCCTTGGGATAGAGGAACTCCATTTTTATATCATCCTGTCCTTCAATTGCTAGGTCTGAGGGCAGCCAAATATTTATGGTTTATACACGTGCCTTAAAGTATTATAGTGGGTGCTAAAAAAGGAGAAAAAAAAGTTTACAAGAATGAGAACAAAAAAAGTATATGAACATAAAAGGGTAACTATTTTTCAAAACCACATAGTGGTTCAATTTTGAATACACTATCTAATTGCATATTAGAAGTACTAATTAAATACAGAAATATGTTGACCCTTTCATTACTGAATACTCTTAACAAAGGAAAGTCTGAAAAAAAGAAACTCAGTGTTAAAGTGTAAAAATGTAAACATTTGAAAGAATTGTTATACAAATTATTGCAAGAAAGGAAACTCCACAGTTACATTCTTCCTAGTTGAACAGAATAATCTAGCAATGTCGATAGGAAAGAAATGCAGATAAAAAGAAAAAAATTAAAGCATCTGTCTTTAGTGGAAAAAAAGTTAGTTGATGAAAATGTTATTTAAAAGAAAGGTTTAAGTTTGAAACTAATACCTTTTAATTAACTTTTTCAAATATAGCTTAATTCAGGCTTGTATGAAACAGCAAGAATTTGAAGCATTCTGATTTCAGTGGTTAGATTTAGAAGGAAACAGTTGCAGTGAACTGTTTAAACTTACTGTAAGCACTTGAATAAATTAATATAGATTAGTTTTGATAGCAGTAGTTGAATTTTGGCAGTGACTATAAGGATATGCTGATTTGCTTCTATAAGAGCTAATGCTGATTCATTTGGGATCTTTACAAGACCTTATGTAATATATCTTGAAGTATTATATTTTTTTCTCCAATGAGATATAATTTATTTTAAGTATGAATGGATGACACAATCTGTTAAGAACATATTCCATATGAAAATGAATCTTGGGGGTTTTTCTCGTATTTTTGCATTAGTGGCATTATGTCCACATTCTACTAGGTTCCCCATTTCTGTTAGGACAGAAAAGACGACTGTCAGAGATGGTTACGGTAATGCATGCTCTCCCAACTCCTTTCCTTGTTCCACAATATGATTTCAGAAATGCTCATTAGGCCTCAGCCTTGACAAATGGTACCTGGGCTAAGGTCCTCTGGAGCTTATGAGAAACTCTGCCTCAACTGTTAGTGTTGTCTAACAGTTGTCTAACAGTTTTTCAACAAACAGCTTTGGTAACTTATTTTTCTTGCCTGAATAACAACCCAAGTGGAACACTTCTGTTATCAAACTTTCAAAGAAAGTTACTGGCCCAAATTGCAGCCAGGATGGAAAATTATTATGACTAAAGCCAGCTCTCTTGCAAATCCTATGAACAGCAGTTCTGTGGAACCCTTCTGCACCACAGTGGGCAACCAACAGTTTCAACGGGAGAGTACTCCTTATTCCTTTTTATCCTTACCCTTTCCCAACCTTATCCTTTTTCCCTCACTAGCCTCCACATTGATAATTTTTGGTTGATTTTCATTTTAGATAGATTGATTGATTTTAGATCTTAGTCTGATTTTTCTCTATGTGCTTTAACCATCTAGTAAGTAGAGTGAACCTTGACAATTAATTTCGTCGGTCTTTCACTTTAATATTAAAACTTGTTTAATATTAAATTATTATTTAATTTAACTAGTTTATTAAACTGGTTTAATATTAAATTATTATTAATTACCAGTTTTGCTGGTAATTCTTTGAGCAACCTAAGATATTCATTTGCAAAAAATGGTCAGAGGGATTATTCTTTCTAGTAGAGCATAAATGGGTAAATACTGGAAATATTGCAAGGAAAGCTGAAACTCAAAATTGTGATGGTTTCTCCAAAACAATCATTCAGATAAGTCAATATTACTTTAGAATTATTTCCTCTACAATAGACCTGTGATTATTGACTTTAGAAATACAAATCGCTTTTCAAAAAAAGTAGGTTGTAATTGTATGATACATGTTATAGCAGACATCAAAACCTAAGCAAACTCATTTCTTCACAACTTGAGCTTATGACTTGAGGTGGTAAAGCTGAAAGGTGTTCTCTTTCTCTAGTGAATTAACAAGGAAAGATATGGAAGATCTTGTCATGACAGACTAACACAAGTGTTATCTACTAAATGACAGTAACTTTCACGGTTTCTAAGCTTTGATGTGAATTTATGTAGTCTTTGTTAAAACACCTTAATGAAAGATGAACTGGGTTATATCTCTGTATGTTAGCAAGTAATGACATGTACTAGAGACCAGAGAGCATGCTATAGACCACCACTAATCATAATTTTCTTGCATATCAACCAATTCCGTACATACAAACACACCGTGCACTAAACTAACTTCTGTCACAGGAGCTGAAAGTGGTGTGAAGAGGCTAAGAATGAAGTCACATTTTATCCAAAAGAGAATGATGCTATTGGAAAAATAGCAGCTGATACTTTTATCAGCCAGACTTTGCAGAAAAGAATTGGATTATTTTCCCTGGAAAGTTATATTTAAAACATACTACCAATATATAATGATATACAGTGTTTTACAAGGCTGAAACACCATGATATTTTTCACAGCTAGGCTTCATTCTTGAGGTTTTTATTCCATATTACTACTACATAACTACTGCTTAGAAGACATTTATTTGTCAAATTGTTATTGTCATTTCTAGTGTCATTTTTACATATATAACCATTAAGTATTTTTCTGGAAGAAAATTAGGGAAAAAACAGAGATCGGGGATTATATCACGGCATGATAGAAAAGTTTGTGTTGGAAGGAACCTTAAAAAGTCATCTAGTCCAACCCCCATGTAATGAGCAAGGACATATTCAACTACATCAGGTTGCTTAGAGTTTCACCCAGCTAATCTTTAATGTTTCCAGTGATGGGATATCCACAGTTTCTCTGGACAAACTCCTCCAGTGTTTTGCTGCCCTCGTAAAAAATTTTTTCCTTATATCCATCTACCCTCTTCTAGTTTAAAACCATTATTATTTGTCCATTATCACAACAGGCCCTGATAAAATGGTTGTCTCCATTTTTCTTGTAGTCCTCATTCAAGTTTCAGTAGGATCTTCCTAGAGCCTTCTCTTCTCCAGGGTGAATAACGTTAACTCTCACAGCCTGCCTTTGCAGGAAAGGTGCTCCAGACCTCTAATCATCTTGGTGGCCCTCATGAGGGCTCATTCCAACAGATCCATGGCTTTCCTGTGCTGAGGACTCCAAAGCTGGATACAGTACTCCAGGTGGGTTCTCAGGAGAGCAGAGTACAGGGGCAGAATCACATCCCTCGACCCACTGACCATGCTGCTTTTGATGTAGCCCAGGATTTGGTTGCCTTTCTGGATTGTGAGCTGGGCTCATGCCCAACTTTTCATCCACCAGCACCTCCAAGTTCTTCCTGGCAGGGCTGCTCTTACTCCTTTTGTCCCACAGTCTCTGTTGATACCGGCGGTTGTCCCAACCCAGGTGCAGCACTTTGCACTTGCCCTTGTTGAACCTCATGAGGTTCCCATGGGTGTACTTCTCTAGCTTGTCCAGGCTCCTCAGGCCTGTCAACTGCAGAACTTGTCTTGGTATTCTATGCAAACTTCCTGAGGATGCTCTTAATCCCACTGTCTCTGTGGGATAAATATGTTAAACAGTGCTGGTCCCAGTATGGAACCCAAGGGACATCACTTGATACTGTTTTCCATGTGGACTTTGAGCTATTGATCACTTTCCTCTCGATGTGACCATCCAACCAATTCCTTATCCACTGAACGGTCCACACATCAAATCCACCTCTCTCCAATTCAGAGAGAATGATGTTGTGGGGTACTGTGTCAAAGGCTTCACAGAAGTCCAGATAAATGACACCTGTAGCCTGTCCCTTGTCCACTGATGTAGTCACTCCATCAGAGAAGACCACTAGGTTAGTTAGGCAGAACTTGCCCTCCATGAAGCTGTACTGACTTTCGAATTACTTTCCTGTCCTCTATGTGCCTTACATAGCTTCAAGAAGGTTCTATTCTTTTATCTTCCCAGGCACAGAGATGAGGCTGGGGGGTCAGTAATTTCCAAGGTTGTCCTTTCAACCCTTTTTAAAGATGGTTGCCATGTTTCCCTTTTGCCAGTCACCAGGGTCTTCACCAAACTGCAATGACTTTTCAAATATAGTGGAGAGTGACTTGGCAAATATATCAACCAATTCCTTCAGGACTCTGGAATGCAACTCATCAGGTCCCATAGACTCAAGTACATTTGGGTTCCTCAGGTGGTCATGAATCTGACCTTCTCTTACAGTGGGAGGGACTTTGCTTCCCCATTTCCATTTTGCAGTCCCCCACTCAAGAGGTGTGGGAAGAGAGGTTGCCCCTGAAGACTGAGGAAGAAATTTGTTAAGATACATCAGCCTTCTCCTCATCCTTCTCCTTGTCCACTTGACAGCCTTGCTTATTGGGGCCGAGGTTAGCGTGGAGGAAATGATGGTGGTCGTGAGGTACACTTTCTTGGACCTTCCATTTCTGGCTGACATACCTATAGAAGATCTTCTTATTAATCTTTGCATCTCTTGACAAGTTCTTCTCTAGCTGCACCTTCGCCTTCCTGATCCTATCCCTACTAAACTGTACAGTATCGTTATACTCTTTCCAGGATACCTGTCCCTGCTTTCACTGCTGGTGCATTTTCTTCTTGCTCTTTATTTTGACCAGCAGGTCTCAACTGAGACATACTGGTCTCCTGCATTCCTTTCATTTAGCATCAGATTTCTTACACCTGAGTATTGAAAACCCTTATAGCTCTATGGAAGGCATCCTTAAAGATATGCCAGCTCAGTTGTGCTCCCTTGTCCTTGAGGGCAACTTTCTAGGGGGTCCAGTGACTGGCTCTTTGAAGAGCTGGAAGTTTACTTTACTAAAATTCAGTGTCCTGACTTTACTCTTCTACTCCACAACTATATCGTAGTTATTTCCTCATTGCGGGCCTGTAACAAACCTGTATTTATTTTCTTTTTGAACTAATAAAATGCAGCAACATGCAAAATGGATGGTTTGCATTGGATTTCCTGTCAAGATTTTCCATCTCCAATTAGAGTTTGTAATGAAGTGTGGAATAGTGAATTTAAAAGCACTTCTGAATTTTTCTCAGTTAATAATTTAGTTATAAATCTGACTAATAACTAACCTTAAGTTAGGTTAGTCACTAGATAAGACTATCTGGACTTGGGCAGTGCACCATGACTAAACCAGGAAATCCTGTTCTACTTGAAGTTTTACTGTGAAGTTTAACAGAATTTATTTTAAAGTCTTTTTAGTCATGCTGAATATACTTCTCTTTTGCTTTGTTGATTTTTTTAAAGCCTAGTAGAAATACACCATTTTTGTTTCAGTTCAAATGCATGCATGTGTTTTTATGCATTTGCCATAATGAAGACTTCAATGTCTTTATATTTTGAAAAATTAGAAGACCTTTTCTCCCTTTAACTGCACAGTTCAACATTACTGTGTAAGTGTACTGTATCCTGCATTTTTTTAGAGTTCTTCCCCAACCCTCTCTATATTTACTAAAAAGAAATAATGAATAAAATTCCTAACCCAGAAAACCAGATAAAACCAGCAACATAAACTGTTAAAAATCTCCCCTCTTTAGCAAAAAAATGCAATTGATTATGTTTTCAAATAATTATGGCATTTTTATAACACTATAAATCAGATTAGTTCATACTACTTTGCAGGTTTATCAGGTAGACATATACATGGATGCATAAAATGACCTTTGATGTTTCTTTCTTTTTCCAGATTTTCCTATATTCCAACAATTTATGCTTTTGAAATGGAGTTTTCTTTTTGTTTTCTTCAATACTTGATTCCCATCAGAATTCTGTCTTTAGCAAGATACTTCTTGTGTGACCTTCAGAGCTGTGTTTCCAGTTTCTTCCTAGCCTCTTGTTGGTCTATTTAGCCTGCAGACTTTTGGGACAATGATGAGCTACATATTTCTCGAGTGCAAAATAGCAAAATAAGGTCCTACTCTCATTTGGAGTCTAACTACAACTGTATCACAACTAATGAAAAAAAATAAAAACCAACTAATTATATAGACCATATTAAAGGCTATAAAACTGGGCAAAATTTTGCTTGCTCTAATCTTCAATGGCAGATTATTCTATATAACAATCTCCATAATTTATGCACTGTCAGAAGCTCTCATGCTTTCCCCTGGATTTATACCTCTTAGCTTTCCAAATAGAACCTATTAAAGCAACCAGTATGGAAAAACAGGATTAATCTTTACCACAATTCTTACTTGCCATCCTGTACTTCAAAAGAAAACATTTTGTCACTTCACAATAGTAAAGTTTCCTTGAAAATCGTCCATTATATATCCATGACATGCTGATTGAATTCAAACTGATTGAATCTTAGAGCATGAGCTGTAGGAATAAAAATACAGGAGAGTGTAGACTCAAGTAAAATGAGATTTCTTTTTCATTCGTATTTTTTGAAAACAAACAAGGGAGAAGCAAGTATTTAAACATTTTTAGATTACCTTTCATTGAACTTCCAGTTTCCTAAAATGGATAAGGTGTGTATAATAAAAGTAAAAACTAGATGAAGCTGTGTAAAAAAAAAAAAAAAGATTTGTATTCTCTGCCTTAATATGGCTTCAAAATGCCATATAGTAAAATCAAATTATGCATCAGTGTAATGCTGGTCAAATGAGAATTCAGAAAAAAAAATTGTGAATTTTTTTAGTTAACACTGTTAATTGCAGCTTTCCCCAACAATATGTTTTCCTAGTTTGTCTTAATCACTTCTTTTTTCGTGGACCAAGCAGGGTGACAATACTAATTTTTTTTCCAAGCACAATAATTCTATGGTTTTAAAAACCTCTTGACAACTCCTGTTTACTAATTCATGTGGATTTGACTGACTTTAAAATAGATCTGTTCTCCAAAATATAAGCCTGAGTTCTATTTGTATACTTATGCTGATATTTATCCAAATCAAGCATCACTGACAATTTCTTCTCTGCCATCTTAGAGAATGGATTTTTCTGAAAACTGGGATCATCTGTTTCAACTGTCTTAGTGAGAATGAAAATTGATCACTCAAAAATTGTCAGTTCCCTCACAACAATTCTCCTCCTTCCCCACAGTCAAATCCCAAAACACACAACACATACATCTTATTGGAATGAGCTGGATTTTTTCTCACCACTATGAATGCTGTAAGAATCCCACTCTGATTACTTAATTCAGAGCAAGAACAATACATCTCTACCAGTAATAAAAGTTACTTGAGAATTTCAATCTTGCTTTTAATCAGATTGTAGAGCCTGAATAAATAACCAGAATCTACGATCTCATCTGTGACTTGGTCTCTGTGTGAGTAAAAAACTCTCTGCTCTAAAATGTATCAATCTCAATCTGCAGAAGGAGTGGCAACCCTTTGGACTACAAGTTCCCATCAAGCCCCTCTTTGGTGGAACACCAAGCTCAGGCTGCAAGATATCTGTTGTTCCATCGATTCTAAGAGTTTTTAGCTCTAGAGAAATATTTTTTCAGGCATTTCCATAGATGTAGAACAAATTAGCAGATATGCATACTTAATTTTTGATGGAATAAAATTATCTACAACAGGAGCAAGACTTTACAATTTTTGCCTCTCCAGAGGCTTGTCATCATAGATAAAATTGCTAATAACTGTAGATATTAATTTCAAGTGAAAGTGACTATCTCTTATGGTGATGAAGTCAAGGTAGTCTAGTCTGCAACACTAACAGCATTAGCAATGGAAGTAGCAGTTCTAAAAAGAAGATAAACATGTCTACACATAACCCCACACAAAATAGAACTGTACTTTGCTCCACTCTCTGCAACACCCTTGCCAGTCAGGACACAGATCTTTGTTCAAAAAGCTATAGATTCATGAAGAACTTGGGAACATTGCCTGAACTGATGTTGACTGCTGCAAGATGTGCCACAATCAATGGTCACAAATGTGCTGGTTTTGCCTAGGGTAGAGCCGATTTTCTTCACAGTGTTTTGGATTTGTGCTGAACAAAGTGATGATAATATAGAGATGCTTTTTCTATTGCTGATCAGTGCTTACACAGAGTCAAAGTCGTTTCTACTTCTCATACTGCCACGCTGCTGAGGAAAGAGGGTGCATGAAAAACTGGGAGGAGACAAAGCTGGGACAGGTGACCACAGCTGAGCAAAGGGATATTCCATACCATATGACATCATGCTCAGTATATAAAAGGGGGAGAAGGAGGAGATAGGCAGTTATTTGGAGTGATAATGTTTATTTCTCCAAGTCACAGTTACACGTGACTGTTTTACTAGGGATGGCTGCCTGCCCATGGGAAGTGGTAAATGAGTTCCGTGCTTTGCTTGAATGCACAGCTTTTGCTTTCTCTATTACACTATCTTTATCTCAAAGCATAAGTTCTCTTACCCTTCAGATAATCTCCCCAGTCCCACTGGCGGGGGAGTGAGCGACCAGCTGTGTGGTAGCTGGTTGCTGGCTGGGGTTAAACAAGACAGTCCTTTTTGGCACCCAATATGAGGCACAAAGTGTTTGAGATTGTGACAGATTTCTAATCTAACTTTCTCTGCAAGCCTTTACTGGGCTATCCTTGTTGCTATATCCTTACAAAAATTTTTTTTTTTCTGCTACCCATGGAAGAGTCTACCATACATGACTCAGAGTCTCATCTCAGAAGCAAATATTTTCAGTTAATAACCTGAAGTTCCTTCTTCAGTTCTGTTCTGTGAAAATTAAACCATTAGAACATTCATTGTTTCTGCTTTTGCAAATATGCAGATGTTGGTTAATATGTAAAAATGAGAAGTTCAAGTTTGAATTAATTATCTTACACCAATTTTTGCAATCCTTAAGGAGTGCTCATAGAATGTTATTTTTCACCTCTGGTACAGTTAGGTTAGCAATTTAGACTAGCATTATTGAAAAAAACCAATATCTAGATACTGCCATTTTCCTTGTTTTCTGAGAAGGAGAAAAGTATACAAAAACTGAAATGACTTGAAAAAACCTTACAAAAAAAGTATATGGGACTTTTTTTTCTGTTGTCCCTCCATATTATCCATTACTTTATCTACATCATTCTTAACAGTTTAAATAGTAAATGGAATTATCAGTGAATTCAGACAAGTGTTAAATAGTCTAAGAATCTTTCTTCTTTGGTTAGTTTGTCTCATATATAACTTCTGTAAAGATGAGCAAATACTAGCTCTTTTTTTCCTAATGGGTAACAGAGATAAATGAAACGCAGAAATGTTAGGGCTTAATGTCATATTCTATATGCAAACCTTTCACAAAGAAGCTGCAGATGAAATCATCATAGGAAACTAAACCTACCCAAGAGCAGGCGGAGCACTGTTGAAGTGTATCTCTTATGCAGGATGTGGAAAATATGCAATTATGCTACAATCTCTCCTCATTTTAGGATGTTTCACCAATAAATGTACACATCTTGGTATCAATGTATCCGGAAAGAACCCTAAACAACCCTTCTATAAGAAGACACTTTTGTGTACTGCCACAGATGGGAGAGCATGTTCTTCACAGTCAAAACACCTCCTACAATCATCTTTTAGCTTGTGAATATAAAAATGGTAGAAGATTAATGTAACCTCTAAGGAAGCTGTCAGAATGAAGAAAATTATCAAATCATATGTTTATTTTTTGTCATATGTTTATGCATAGGAGAAATGAAAGAAACAGCTGTAAGTAAAAAATAAAAGTAAAAAGTTGGGGAGATATTTAAAATATTTTAGTTCACATTTATTAATAAAAATCTAGTAAAACCTACTGAAAGCTGGAGCTCTTTTTTGAACTTGTTCTGTATAAACATTCTTACAGAAAGATCTTGGGTTTTTTTAATCCATCCTGTAAACATTGTTGTGTTTGCTACTTGTGGTTTGGCTTACCAGCTTGGACATGCACGTTTACAAATTTCTAGTTTGTGCATATGCATCCTACTAAAGATTAAGTTGAATTCAGTGGGAACCTTCCAGTGAGTGATATTTCAAGGATTAGGGGTGCTGTTAACTTTTTTGCACTCAGGTCTGAAGACATTTGAATATTAACTGAAAAATGATTTGATTATTGAAACACAAAAGTACACATTTAAAGGAAAACAAAACAAAAGGCTCTCCTTTCTAGAAAAGGGTGAGAATGATGTTGGATGAAGTTAAAAATCCACTAAAAAGTTCACAGCAACTATGGGTTGGTCTTGTAACTATGACAACCGGGTGCAGTGTAGCAGTGAAGAGTCCCCAAAAACTGAATGTTATTTCTTTGGGATCTAATTGTTCAAAAAGATTCAAGTAGAAATTGTAGTAGACTATAAGGTTAAATAATAACTTGATGATAACTGATGGTATGAAAAATGTAACCTAGAGTTACTGTAGATGATTATAATACTAAATACACACCCCCAGGGAAATTGGTATGTGTAAATGATAATATAATGAACTGGACCAAAATCAGCATTAGGAATTTTGTCATAGGTGTGAGTGATCAAACATGAGTGTCCAATCATCTGTGTTTGTGAAAGAAGGATGCTTTAGGGACAGTTGGAATATACTGTAGGGAGTTAGACTGAACCACAGCAACAGATGAAGGGGTAACTGTACTGCCTCAGGAGAACAACTGTGTTTTTGAAAGGCACTTTCTTTTCTTCACTTGCCACTTTTATATTTCTTGCAGAGGATGAGGTGGGATGAAAGAGATACTACGACCAGGTTAATAATCCTGCAGGACGAGTCAGGTGATGTTCCAAACCCCTTCTACTTGAATGCTCAAATAACTTGCTCCTTTTGCCCCTTTGACTGTCTAGAGAGCTGTTCCCTACATCTCCCATTCACTGCAGAAAATCTCTTCATTTCTCCCAGAACTTCTCCCCAGTTGTTTACTACATATCCCTGAGTTTCAGTTTTTCTTCTGCTTTGACTCCCCTAACTATTCTAAAGTTATCATTTCCTTTCCTTTCAATTCTTCTCCCACCTATTCCTTTTTCCACATTTCCATGTCCCCTAGCACAGACCTTCTGTAACACAGACCCTTTGTAACAGCTAAAGTTGCTGAGTTGTCCTTGCTTGTTCTGTCTCAGCCACCTCCATCATTGGCAGAGCTGATGCCATTACGCCATCAGGCACCTACTTTTTCTTGGGCAGCGCAGCTGGGGCACCCCAATCTTCTTCCAAATATGAGTACTGTACTCATGCTCTGAAAGGCACTACAAAAACTTCAGGCACAGCCAGAACAACCTCCTCAGGTGACATCTGAGGGTAGAAAGAATGACACACACAGGAACAAAGAAGATGTTACCTGATTTACCCTCCTTCTTTTCTTATCAGTTAATTGAAGTGCTATAGATACCACTTTGCAGTAGCTTCAGGTCCCACTTGACTCAATGCAGACATATTGGTTATCAATCTTTGCTCTTTACTCTTTCCTGCCACTGTTTGGCCACTGCTAAGAAAATGAAAAATAGCATCTAGACATTTACTGCTTCTATCCCATTTTCTCCTCCTTGTAGAAGGCCATGCAGGAAGACCACTGATAATTTACTCTCTTCTAGGATACATACTCTGAACCACAGATTGGTCTCATACACTTAGTATTGGAACATATCACAAAAGATTTACAACAATACATATTAATTAATCACTCTTCAGAGTTTCAAATTAGTACTACACACAGTCATATTGGGAATTGTTTTTAAATCAAGTATGCCAACATAGCATTTTTCTCTCACTCAGTCAATGAATTTGGCAATAAAGTTGGGTGTATTTTTGCAAAAGTGATTCATTTTATCCAGACCTTTAATTATATTTGGACAATTAAGGAGAGAGATGGGAGCAGTTCAACAAGTCAAAAGGATTTTATAAATAAAAATTTGTCTAGTATAATGGGAAGCATTAGCTACCAAGTAAAAGGATATAAATAGAGAGATAATGTTTGCTGAAGAAAAATTAAAAAAACCCTGACCTTTTTACAATTGATTTTGCAAATGTGGGTTGATTTGCTGGATGAGAAAATTGCAGAAGCTGGAATGAAATAGGAAGGTGAATTCAGAGTCATAAAATTCAAGCATACATGACTAGTAAGTAAATTCTGCTACTCCAAGACAACAGAGACTGTACCTTGGGTCCAGTAGATACAGGAAGACCACACTAGTCTTTAATTTCAGGCATTTCCCATTATGCTACTCTTTCCAGATTCCAGTTGCATAGTACACTAAGCTACATTTGGTAAGGGTGGTCAAGGACCTTTGATAAAAATCATTGGTTTGTTTAAGTCAACATAGGAGTGAACTCTAATTTAAACTATATTTATGTTTATGTTTACTCTGTTATTTATTCTACTAACAAGGTAACTGTGTTGTGAAAACATCATAAGTTTTTTATTATATCAAATTTTATCTCTGTTAAGAATTAATATACAGTCCCCATTGCAAGAAATCAGAGCAGAGCTCAGTACAGAGTGAACCGTACATTCTTTAGGAAAGAAAAGTTGTACTGAAAATCAGCAGATGTTTAGATTTACAGAGGGTGTACAATTTTATATTTGTCTTTTAAAAGATGAAATGTGAAGAGTCACTACTTAGTTTTCTTTCAAGCACTTTGTAAACAGAAATTCAGTCTCTCTACACAAGTACTCCAAACAAACAACACCTGAATAAAAATTCAATTCCTTAACTTTATTGATATAGCACCACAAATCAAATGTAACATTGTCAAAACAACCTGAGAAAACTTTTTTATATTTGTTTTTCCAGTGCTGTGAGTGATGATCCTCCATATTCTGCTTAAACCATTCATTTTCACTAGAAGACAGTTGCAGGCAAATCTAATCATTTTCTGAGTCATATTTAAAATAACTGTGAGACTGATTTTCTCTTGTCCTGAAGAGTGTACAGTCCTTTAGATGGTGCAGAATGGTCTCAGTTCAGCAATCTACTTAAAGTACATGCCTGACTAAGTGCGTGAATTGTTCCATTGATTTCAAAGGGAGTACTTACATTTTTAATGAGAGGTACACTTGGGAAAGACAGACTGAATCAGAGATGGAGGAGGGCTCAGACTCTCTCCAGCTCAGATACTGGAACTTCACACGGTTTGTAACAGCTGCCTAGACTGAGCGAAAGAATGCTAGTTCCAGGTACCAAACACAATAACACAATCTACAGCGGGCTGCCAGACAGATGCAATGCACTTCTAGGCAGATAAACACCATTACTTTAGCTGGTGTGGTAGTGCATACTAACTCATCTTTATATAGCATAATTTTGTAAAACCTCTAAAAGCACAGAAATGTGCATTACCGGTCATCTAAAGGTGTCGGCTAAATAAATACCAGAATGAAAGAAAAATTGCATTATTTTACATGTAATTCCTAATGTAACACAAGAATTATTAGTAAGATGCAGAAACAGCTCAAATTTGACTAATCATAGATTATATCTTTGGAATACTGTTTCCCTGTTCAGAGTAGAATTATTCTGTTTCTACAATCAAGGTCCTTGGGGATGTTAAAGCTGAACACCATTATGTACCTTAAATGGACTGAATTATATATCAGATTGTAAATTTGTATATAATCAACTGTGTTCACTAGATTTAGATGTTAGTAATTCTTACTTGATCTACACAAAGAGCAGAGAAATAAGGAGTTGGTAGATAAAGTAAGTTTAAAGATATTCTAACAACTGAATCTCTAGTAAGCAATACTAATGGTATTTTACAGTTTGATTTACTCCATAGGTTAGTTACATTTCTTTTTATAAGTTCTTTAATTTCCTTTCATATTAGCAGGACACAGATGGAAACAGCTGTTAAAACAAAACTGCATTCCATTTCTGAATTTTTACTTTTTTTTTTTTTTAAATTATCTTCTAACTATTAATCTTGTAAACAGGGAACATTTTAGGGTTCTAAGTACAAAAAAAGATGTCTTAAATAGAAATTCTTTACGTCTCCACAGTCATGAAGTTGCACTAGTATACACAGATCTAACAAATAGCTTTGACGTTCTCATCTCTTGTAATATTGTTCTCCATGTTCCCATTTATCTTTCATCACTTGTTCCACCACGCAAAGATATTTTGCTTCTTTTTTATCATGACCTCAGCCCTGAAGGACTGAAAAGCAGAGAACCATAAGCTGGCTGTGAATTGTCTAGGGAAGGATCTCTGCCTCCATCTATTGGTGAGCTCCTGGAAGAAAGCAAGGTGGCCTTACTCATTTCCCTTCTTCCCCTATTCTCAGTGGAAGCTTTCTTCACTGAAGTCCTCTGGGGCCATAGCTACCCTCCTACCTACACCTGTGAAGAAAATTCCACCATAGAAAAATGAAATGAGTATGTAGCGGGACATTCTGAATGAATTGGTAGTGGTCTTCATCTGATGTGTACAAAATCAACCTTACTGTCAGGCAGGCAGTATCAATCCAAGATCATGTCTCATGGCACAGTCCAGTCAACAGACTGCTGATGAGGTACACCAGGTAATGTCCTTGGAGCCAAAATCACAACTAGAGGCATCACATAGCAAATTACCATGCAGAGACCACAAGTAACATTTACAATATGCCTCTAAATGTAACAGTCTACCAGGAGAGAGACAGAAAGCAATGTTCTACATAGACCTACCCCAAGACATTCCAAGCAGAATAACCAGAGAACTTTAATTTTTCCAAATTTTTAAGTGGGAGCATAAGTCAGTACATTGAATACAAGAATTGTTAGGCATTTAAGTCTCACTCTTCTTGTTCAAACCCTATACCAATGTAGTATTGGTATATGTGAAATAAAAAATCAATATTTATTCCTTAACAATACACTTACACATTTCACCACATGTTGCCTTTTCTCATACTAACTCTTTTCCTCGTATGTATTATTCTCTCTGCAACATCTACCTTCTTAATATTTCTCCATTAATTTTCTTAAATATCTCCTGTTTTCTATGTTATTTCTCCATAGTCATCTCTATTTATTCTAATTCAAATGCTATTATCCCATTCCCATTGCTATTTCCTTCAATCTTGTAAACCCCCCTGCCTAAAACTTTCTTTTCTGCCCTCAATCCACTGTTGGTATCTTTTGTTTTCTTCTTCTTCTTCAGTTGTCTGCTGTTTCAAGAGTGTCCCTTCACATATTTTTTCCTTTGAACCCCTCCCAATATATCTTCACTTGTTGTATCACCATGTTTACTTCAAACTGTCACCCACAAGAGCAATAGAAATCTTTTCCTATTGCCAGCAAAAAGACTCTCTCAAAAATCTTGATGTGGTATATGGATCTGTATTCAAGCTAGTACTACACACTAAATTAGACAGAACATTCCAACCATCTGTTCAGAGTAGCTGTAAAGAGTTGCACAGACGCCGGTTTCACTGCACAACAACAAATTTTATTGGTCTTAGTAACCCCAGAGACTATACTACACAGTGAGCACCATCTACTGGCATCCAATTATTTATACATGTATGTAGATATAAAGCATTTTTCTATTCCTGAGCCTAAAAAAATAATCTTTAAAGAATTATATTTTTTTAGCAGAGCTGTAATTATTTTTCTGTTCAGATCACTGCATGGTAAGAGCTACATTTTGATTGGAAGGGATAAAACCCCTAGATATTTAAAATACATTATTTTAAATTAATAAAAACACACACATAATTTAACACACACGATTTGTAGATAAATACACATACAAACACACACATATTAATGGTAATCTTGGCTTTAAATCATCTTCTCTTTACTTTTATCCTAGGAAGCCTACCTAAAGAAAAAAGAAAGAGCTTAATCTCACAGTAATAACTTCAGATATTGCAGCATGAATATATTTTATTGATATTCTGAAAATCTCTTAACTACAGAAAAACTCTGAATTTAATTTGGACAAGTATTTGGAACATACACATCAAAGGAAGAGCTGGACAGGAGCTTTCTAATCAGAATGATTTTGTAAGAAATGCACTTTTCACAAGCTCAGAATGTTCTGAGGAAGCTTTGATTTTCTTCTAAGCCTTATACTTTCTGTGAGTAAAAAGCACAAGGAATCTATTTTATTTCATTTTCTTCTGATCCAAATCACATTATTTCATGCCATTCAATTAGCATGGTTTAACATCAAACTGACTTCATTATATCATAGGAGTGGTATGGTTTGAATCTGATGATGTTTGTGGTCTATTTATTCTCTGTTGCTATTATTGTTGCACTCTGGAGACAGTTTGCTTAAAAGGAACCATTTTGATTTTAACAGTAGGAATATTCAAGAGTTTTAGTCCAATTTATCTAATGGAAAAGTTCGAAAAGGCTCTCATTTAGATCTTATGCCTTCTAGAAAATATAGTTTGAACAGAATAAGGAATTCCTTCACTTTCAATCTCTTGCATAAGGAAGACTCTCAGTACTACATCCATACTACGCTGGTTAATTTTGTGTGCTCAGAAACTTTCCCTAAGTACAAGTAGCATGGAGTAGCTTGCTTGTTCTATGTTATCCAAAAATTGTGATCAAATTCTCTTATTCTTCACCCTAGGTATTGCTTTAGGAAGCTGAGCACTGGGAATGGCCCTTGGGATGATGTAAACCCCAAGAAACTGTGCCAAGAAACTGTTTGGGATCAGCTATTTTACATTTGGGGAACATATGAATAGTTTAATGGAACAGACAATCATTTCCAGTGCCTAGAAATGCTTGTTGACTTTAATCTACTATCATAGACACAAACTTAGAGGTTTAAAAAGTGAAACTAATCCCAGTGACAGGTTGATTGAGATGTACTTCCCAAATTTGCATATTATGCCACAGGAAACCTGGAACCTCACATAAGGTGCAGATTGCCTCATTTAAGGCATATAATGGGAGATCTACAGTGTTGTTATACAGTGTTAATGAAAAATTACTGTGCTTGACATCATTAACATGTATGTGCCAATCATCAAACTAATTCAGAGAAGTGACTGAACTGTATAAATATGTATCACAAAGAAATATATTCATGGATATTCTTCTGATACTCACCACTAGTTAAACTGAACTTCAACCTATTTCAGCATATCACCTAATATTAAGAGATGATAACATGTATCAAACCAATTCTGTTAAAATTCTGGTAATAACACATGGGATTAATTAAATATTTTACATATTTTAAATGGCTAATAGCACTGAAACATACATAACCGTAAGTTTGAAAAAGAATTCTATGTATTTTAACATAATATCTGATCCAGAACAATAAAGGCAACAGTTTGGAAGTCAAATCAACACAGCACAGTGGCACCATAACTTTTGTTTCTGGACGAAGACAGTATTTCCAGAGCAAAGATTAGGTTTCTGTCCTAAATTCCAGTTATTTACTGAGCCCTGAAAGACTTCTGTGGGACAACATGCCCAAGGACATTGGGACTAACCCCATGTTACCCTTATGGCTGCAGTCTTACAGCTATTCTTCCCCTCTAAATTGAGATAATGAGTTGAGCTCACACCGTGGCATACTATCCTCACTAAATTTCCCTCAATATAAAATATTCTTTTAAGAAAAAATATTTTATTGGTCTAAAAAACTGTTTAATTATACTGCATTATACTGGATAAATGCGAATACATTATCAAAAATGCTACTGAGCTTTAGCAGTGAATTTCTATACAGTTACTAGTGCCAAATGTAATGCAAACCTTCCATTTTCAATTTTAAGTTTACAAGAGGAAAACACAAATGGGCATATATATATATATATATATCATACTATACCTTTCTCAATTAGCTAGTGAGACTACACCTTCCTCAATCTGATAGTTCTTCTGAAGATACTCTTCCCATCCTTTCAGATAAGACTCTCTGTGTGTTTTGAAATTGATTTCTGCATGCACCTCAGAGCTCTGGAGAGACACATTTTAGAAACTGCAATAGAATATACATCAATATTTAAACACATTAGATACTCTTGAACTTTTACCTTGAGCAGTTTTTTTCAATTTGCATAAAAATTTATTTCTTTAAAGGCTGAGAAGAGACTGAACCATGAAGATATACACTCTAAAAACAGGTTTTCTTAATGCTTTAAGGAACATTTATACTAGATAAAAAGTTTCAAGATCAGGACTTGAACTAAATAGAATATTAAGGGCAAGTGCCTCAGTAAGTGTAATACATACAAGAAGCAGAAAGCAAGGAGAATTATTTTTATGAAAGTTTAACCTTCTAAATTCTCTCAAAATGTTTTGCAACATTGCAAATCTTTTAATTTGAAAACTGCATTTCACACTTTTCTTTCAAAGTTTCCGTTTGAAGAAGTAGCGTTTCTGTGAGTACGAAAAATTAGAATCATTTGAAGAGCCCTCCATCTGCACCCCAGGGACACTATTGCCTTAGCCAATAAAGTCTCCTGATGCTCAGCTATCTTGATGAGGACTGAGATGCCTGAGCATCAAGAAGGTAAATTCTACTTGCCAAAATTATGCAGGCTACTCCTGGCACTTCCTTGCTCTTTCTTAATCTGCACATTGTCATCTCCATGTGGACTTAAGGGGCTCTGGAGATGCTAGATTTCTGTGGATTGACACTGTATAGATATTCTTGGGAATCTCAAATATGAACATGAAAAAAAAAATTGGTGTTACCCATAAGAAGTGACGGCAAAATTCAATATGACTGGATATAAAATTCTCATTAAACTTCACAAAAAACAAATAGATATGTAGCATCAAGCATATCTTGGTAAAAAGGAGAATCTGACTATTTTTTGTAAGACTATTTTTACAGCTATAATCATTCCAAATTGCCCCCAATTTTTATTGCCAATACATTTATCAAAAGACTTATCTTTTGTGTTGGAAGTCACAAGATATCACTACCACAGGTACTTTCCACTACCTCAAGACTGATAATACAGATCCTAAGTTTTATTTTCAATAAAGACAGCTGCTGATTTAACTTGTATATCTCATAAACCCACAGAGACAGGAACTTGTGAAAAGAATTTATTTCACTGCTTATCCATGCACGCTTGAGATGTAGCTGGAAAAGTGTCAATACAAGAATCACAATTAAAAAACCAGTTACATTATACTGAGTTTTGCTGACAACATCGTTTAGCTGTGCTGACATCACACTATCTGGAGTTTGTACAAGATGATGAAAACTGGTTGCTGTTTAGAAACAATACAATGCCAGATGCATGTAAACTACAGGTCAAGATGTAGTAACAAGATGTACAATGACTGAGTGCCCCTTAGCCTTTCAGGGTGGTGACATTAGAAATTAACCTATCATCAACAATTGTCTTGTGGCTGTAAGCTGGCAATAGCATTGTATCACTTTATCTTGATATTGTGCTTTTGGGAACACAGTGTGGTTAGGTAAAGGATTAAAATTATCTTTGAAATTGCAAAAATGTAAACCTGATGGAGGAAAGAAATCTTTCTTTCTATCCTACCATATTACTTAAAATACAATTACTCTCAGGCTTGCAAATCAGCTAGAGGACATCCCAGATTATTGCATGGAAAATCAAAGTCTGTAGTCCGCAATAAAATTAAGTACATGAGTTTAATGAACACTGTAAAAAGAGAGTTTTTTTAATTATTATTATTATTTGGTTTCATGACCAGTCTGATTTTGTGTAACAAGAAATTCAGATTTACTTCTTTGATCTACAGGTCTGCTATCTCACCACAAAAGCAGGATATGGAACAAGTTTATTTGCTAGTCTGGTCAACTTGTTTGCAGACACAGGATAGCTTTCCTATAGCTTTTATGCAGCACTTAGGATCCAAATCAAAGGGCTTTCATTATAGTCACAACCACATTATCTCTTAGCATTACAAATTTTCCCAGTTGCTCATCGTCTCCTTATTTTCATATCTCTCCATTTTGTAACAAACTCTATACCTAACTTAATTTTCTTTGCTTCAGGGTTTAAAAGCTACTTAGTATAACATGACTGTTCTCAGCCAAATGACTATAATACTCTCCGTAACCAAATTTCTCTGCTAAAGTGAGCCTTATGTATTTTGGACTGAAATTTGTCATTGTTAGGAGTGGATTTCAAAGTAATTTAAGTGCTTAATGCTATTAGAAAACCAGGGCACTTAGAGGTCTAATTAACTTCAATGATTTGTGACTTAGATCTTAGGGATGTAACTCTTTCTAAAGGGCAAGTATAGGATTTGAAAGTTTTTTACTGAAGCCTGTCGCATTCCAGACATACAGCATGAACTTTTTTGAGCACTCACAAGTATCCAGGTGTCAGGTAATCTTTTCTTAATGAAACCTTACATATAAAGATAAATAAGAAGGAAATCACTGCTACGTGTCAAATTAAAGTGACAAAAATCCACAGTATACATTTATAATGTGTGGACTTACATGACTATGAAAGAAAAAATCTGAATTCACATTCTGTATTTGCTGAACAGCTTCTTACTATAAGTGCAGCTACTGTTTAAACACCTAAGTTTTAGAATAAACATCAAATTGAACTGTCTTTGTTAGCACATTAACGCACAAGGCCCTAAGAGGACACAGGATTTTTGACAACAATTGCAAAAGAATTAAAAAATAAGGCTCACTAAAAAGTGACGTAGAGGTGCAGGACTTCACTATTGATGGTGGCAACCAGAATCTAAAATGTCCGACAAATATGCAGGAAGATCTTAAGCAAAAGGATGAATCCTGAATCAAATAAAGCATGTGCAATCCCACCATGTACTAAGCTAAACACAAGAGATGGAACAAATATTTATATGACTTATCTATCTTTTTGATTGAAACTAATTTGCTTACTGTAAATTAGATGATTGAATAGAAGAACCTAGGGAAATTTGCTTGAGGAACCTCATACATAAAGTACATAGCACTAGTCAAAATTTAATTAATTCTATAATATGAATCATAAGAAATCAAATCTGCACTACAAAGCACATTCAAAAGTGATAGCACATCTTTCAAAGAATGTAAGTGCAACATCAGTACGAGAGCAAAAAAAAAGTCAAAGCTCAAAATGCAACAATTTAATTCAAAGATCTTTCCGGCTATGTCCTGTTTCTGATGGAGAAGACCAGACCCCAACCCAAGTGCAGGGCCTTGCACTTGGCCTTGTTGAACCTCATGAGGTTTTCATGGGCCAACCCTGAAGCCTGTCAGTGTCCTTCTGCATGGCATCGCTTCCCTCCAGCATGTCAACCAAACCACACAGCTTGATGTCATTGGAAAACTTGCTCAGGGGGCGTTCAGTCCAGCTACCCGTGTCTCTGACAAAGATGTTAAATGGCACTGGTCCCAACAGTGATCCCTGAGGAACACTACAGGTTTTCCTCTCTATGTGTCTATTTCAGATGACAGTTTTTTGAGAAACATAAGAGTGTTTTAACCCTTCATATTCTCCAAATCAATAGTTTTCATGTTATGGCTCTGCTGAGATCATGTACAGCAGAAGAGCTATAACAGAGAAGCAGGCAATGTGTGTGAATAGGGCAGATAAAGACCCTTTTTACCTGCTTGCAATCTCTTTCCTCATAACCTCCTTCAGCTGAACTCTGGTTTCAAGCATCATGCACTGGTCTATAACTGAGGCAAAAAGCCTGAGCTCCATCTTTATTGCCTCCAACAAGCTTGTGCTTTCTGGATCCCTTTCCCCACCCACGACGTGGGGCGGCCCAGTTCTAGTTCCATTTCCATCTGAAGAACCATTCCGACGTCTTGAAGGATGGGGAAAGGGAACTCCAGAGGTTTTCTCAGGGTTTTCTTCTGTCCCTGAGGCTGGAGGGGAGAGGTGCCCTCCCCTCCCCCCACGCACGTGGTCCCATGGCAGGCACAGAGACAGCACACCAGCGTGGAGAGGAGGCAAGAGAGAGTTTATTGTTGGGGATGTTACATTTGTAGGGTTTAGGAGGATTCACAGAGTAACCAATTAGAAGACTCAAGGGGCTTACAGGAACACCCAATCACAGGAAGGGGTTAACAAAGGCCAATGGGAAACACCTCAGGACACCTTCCCAGGACATTCCTGCATGGATAACACTTGTCCTGGGGGGTGCTGGGAAGAAGAAGCATGTGTTTGCAAAGACCACCAAAAGCCATTTTAAGACACATTTAAACAACAGATTTCCCATATAATGCAGATTTACTGCCACATATCACCCTTTTTTATTCCTTAAAGTTAAATATGTCTTTATTGATATATGGATTTTTGAATTTACCCCATTTTCCTAGTGTTTGAGGGTGTCCCTATAAAACAGAATTAAAAAAGGTTTTTATTGATGTATTTATAAACAAGTTTTTCACTTGCACAAACTTTCAATTTACTGCTGAACCAAACAAACTACTTATTGTTGTTAATTTAGTTTCATTAGAGTCCAAATGGTTCTTCTGTTTCTCGGAGGCAGTCCTGGCGTCCGGAGGATGGAGCGGCGGCGGCTGCCCCGGGCCACATGGTGGGACGGGGTGGGCAAGGCAGGAGCAGGATAGAGGAGGGATCGGCGGGATCGGCGTGTTCGGCCAGGGCCGCCAGCGGCGCCGGGGTCTCGGCGGGGCGGCGGCGGCATCGCGGGTGTCCGGTCCGGTCCATTGCGGGGCGGGGGTCCGCCCTGGGCGGCTCGGTGAAGGCAGGCACAGGTCGCGGTGGCTGGTTCCCGCGTCAGCTGAGGAAAAGAAAGTCTCTGCCTCGGCAGGATAAGGGCTGGCTGATGTCGGGGTCTCTCCGGAGCAGCAGCACGGTGCCGGCCCGGGGCCAAGCGGCGGCGGCTGGGAGTCATGTGGGGAATTGCTGCGGAGCTGTTTCGCGCAGCTTTAACCCTTTTTTCGCCATGCTGGCGTGGTAACTATCTTTCAGGTTAGCAAAGCAGTCTTATTAGATGACTTGCGGATGGAATTAAATGTTCTTTAAGCTTTCTTTTTCTCTCTTAAAGAGGCATGCGCGCTTCTTATAGTTACAGGTTTACAGGGGGAGAGGTTTAGGGAGTTTGCCGAAGTTTGCTTCCTACCTGCCACAGGAGGAACCGCTTAAACTTCGGGGCGTCGTGGAACACAGATTCGCCGCATCTGTGCCTTAGGAATCAACCTATCTTCATAGAAGAGTTCAGTAAGATTCGTTTCCTCACATGGTGGCACCAGTTCTGGATCCCCTTCCCCACCCACGACGTGGGGCGGCCCAGTTCCAGTTCCATTTCCATCTGAAGAACCATTCCGACATCTTGAAGGATGGGGAAAGGGAACTCCAGGCGTTTTCTCAGGGTTTTCTTCTGTCCCTGAGGCTGGAGGGGAGAGGTGCCCTCCCCTCCCCCCACGCACGTGGTCCCATGGCAGGCACAGAGACAGCACACCGGCGTGGAGAGGAGGCAAGAGAGAGTTTATTGTTGGGGATGTTACATTTGTAGGGTTTAGGAGGATTCACAGAGTAACCAATTAGAAGACTCAAGGGGCTTACAGGAACACCCAATCACAGGAAGGGGTTAACAAAGGCCAATGGGAAACACCTCAGGACACCTTCCCAGGACATTCCTGCATGGATAACATTTGTCCTGGGGGGTGCTGGGAAGAAGAAGCATGTGTTTGCAAAGACCACCAAAAGCCATTTTAAGACACATTTAAACAACAGATTTCCCATATAATGCAGATTTACTGCCACAGTGCTTCATGACAAAACAAAGCTTACCCACACCAATGTGCACAGGTAGCATAAGCAATCTTACTGAGAACTGGCTCTTAGGCTGTTTGCATGGTACTGATGACTGTGACTGGACCTCCCCTAGAAGACTGAGAGGTTTCTAAAACATGAAAGCCCCAGAAATTATTTGAACAAAAATTCTAAACTTTTAAGTAGAGAAAACTCTAAACAATGTGGGGAAACAGAGGAGGGTTGAAAAGTACTCCATGCTGCAGCCTTGGAGTTGAGACCTTTTTTACAGTCAATTCAGGGATCCTTCTTCAAAGTTGCAGCCACTTGGGATAGCTCATGCTATCTTTAATGTTGCTGGCTCTCAGATCCTAGTCTGCAGAGATTTCTCAATATCCATGAGATGTAGGCTTCTAGCTGTAAATGGAATTTATCCTCTAGCCTTACTCTCTAATCTTTTAAGTATTTTGCACCTTGAGCAAGCTCAGTAGCTCCAAAAAGAAGAGCAATTTCATATTTCCTTCCAGGCGGTTTTAATAAACTGTCTTGAAAAAACAGGAAAAACAAAATCAAAGGAATAATGGGATAGTAAGTGACTAAAAGTCACTTACTCACATGAGTCCCTGCACTTCATACCCTTGTTTAACATCTATTTGTAATTAAACTGCTGAGTTGGAGCAGTGTCTATTAGTGGTAGATCTGAACAACTCTTTAGTACTGCATTTTCTTCTTACTATGTGTCAAAACAGGATGGCCTATGTCACGTAAATTTAAATTCTTTCTCCATTACTCCTTCTCCTTCTAGTGCTGAGTGCATCACACTTTCTTGCACCATAACATTGCCGAACATTTTAACATCCACAATTATTACAATCACATTTCATAGACTGAAAACCTGTTCTGAAACACATAGCTTTCCATTCCTCAGGAAAAATTCTCCAGTCTTTTACTCCAAACAGGATACCTTTTTTGTCCATGAGTTCCTAAACGGCTGGCAAAAGATACCTTCACAGTTCTCTTGACCAGACAACAGACTGAGTCTGCATATCAGAGCCTGTATAAATGGCCCCCAAATGCTCCGACTACATGCAGAAGTACCAAGTAGAAAAAGCTTCCTTGAAGACAGGTTAGCTTAAGCTAGGTTAGCTTAAGCTCATTGACAACTCTTGCTCAAGCAGACTCAAGTCTCAGCTGTAAGGTAAAGGTGATGAATACTGGCGGTATGTGCTAGGGAAGAGATGGAGCACACTACTATGCTTGTAGCTCCCATAGAGCAGCTCATCTGCTCAGCACTGTTGGAATAGAACAGTATAACAACACTGCCACTGGTCCTAAGTGGGAGGACTGTCTCTCGGAACGAGATTCCTCCTTCCTCTTGTTCTCATGAGGGAAAGAGTCTCAACAGTGAAGAGTGCAGAGAGGGTGGTATTTCCAAGAAGTTGAACAGAAAAGGAGCATTACCAATCAAGCTCTGGCCTCTGGAAGTGCTGGTTTTGTTCATGGGTTGAAACTCAATTGCTCCAGTACTGCTCTTCTCTGTTGCTGGGAAGGTCACACAACAAGCTGCAGTTTCATCTAGAGCCATGTTTCAAGCAATCCGTTCCCAGGCCTTGAACTGCAATATAGCACCAATACGCCTCAAGTAGACCTTGTTGGATGATGAAAATACTGTCTACTCTGTCTTCGGCAGTGGTCCACTTCATCCGCTCTACAAATCAGAACAAGAAGGCTTCTGACCCTATCCTTCTTGGTGTAGGTCAGCTCAGATCTAGGCAAATGGCTGCACAAAGCCTGAATGCCCCCTGGCTGCAGAGATGTCTACCTCTTTCTGGGTAAAGCAGTGTCAGTCACCAGAAACTGTAACAGACCTGACCAGGTCTCTTTTCTGCTCTTCATCCTAAAACTATGGTTTCCTTGTCACCGTATAATCAGATAACACAAGTATTTCTAGTGATGATTAAACCTTTTTTATAAGGCACCATCATGACTCAGTTATAAATCCTATTATAAGGATTCAGTAAGAGAGAAACAGCTATGTACCCACAGACCTTCTTGAAATCATGCAGTTCTACGCTTTTCAAAATGTAATCCATAATGCAAGCTTAAATCACAGCAATTAGCTTAAAAGTATTGGTTTTGAGTGATGACTTTTTTTACTCACTTGAAGAACTGGTCAAAAAAATTTAATCTTATTTATTGCTACAAATACCATTGTAACAAAACCCTTACGCACTGTAGAAACATGCAATTTGATGGCCAAATTGGTAGAAAGATTTGTTGATTCCTCTGTAACATTATCCTCCATAGGTAAACAGGAACTGCATAACACAGTACTGCCTACTATCTCTGAAAGATGAGTCTAAGTTTACATCATTGTCCAGAATCAGTAGAATACCATAGAGGATTTGAGAATACCTTACTTCTCTTTCTCTCCAACATTTATTTTTCATTTAGGTACAAAATCTTTTTTAAAATACTGTTTCTAGCAAGTTCTACTAAGAAATAGAAATCAGAATTATAAATTGTATGAAAATCATAGATTGTATAAGAATTTATTAGAATTTTCTGTTTCTCGGAATATTTCTAGATATAAATCTCAAATTTTGTGAATAAAATGAAATATGTCATACATGTATTTCATATATATGGTATGGTTACATTAGGAAAGAGTGATCATGAAGATACTTAAGAAATTTTTATTTGAAGAATAATGTACAAAACTAACAACATAGTAAAACATTTCCAGAAAATTCCAAATCTGTAGCAGATTACCTCATACATTTTCCTCTGACTTTCCCTTATAATTTTAAGAGTCCTCTCATTCTCCCAGACTGTCTTATAAGCTCTGTTTAATTTATTTTGTAGGCAATCAGATGTTACAGAAAGATGCAGGGCAGTTCCTTCTACAAAAGGTATACATAACCAGAAAAAGTTATCTTGCTTTTTTGATTGAAATAATGTTGTAAGTGCACAGCTATTGCCCCTGGCTAAGCAACAGCACAAGGAAAGACAAAGTATTACATGGTTCTAAACATGAATCAGGGTTTTTCTAAGAAGTATGACAACATTTTAGGTCTGCTCGTGATCTGAAGAAATTCAATCTAATTCTCCTATTAACTTCAACAGGATAAAAAACAATTCTACTATTAGCAAAATCATATTCATGTCTAATACTTGAGCTAAACACTTACACACTTGCCTTCAGCTACATTAACTACCAGTACAATACTGTTAACATTCCTCATGAATAGTATAATTGGAGAAACAAAGTGCATTTGTGTTTTAAACTTGAAACTTATGAATAAAATTACTTTGAGTAAATAATATCAATTTTAAAGTCACCTATGCAAAATGTTCAGTTTTCAAACACTTTCTTTTTTTATTTCTGCACTAGTTGACAGAACAATAGCAGACATTGTAAAATTTAAGTAATGTAACTGGTAGTATTATAGTGGGATTTTGTGAGTCAAGTGTATAGGACAAAATTTTCCTTATGAATTTCACAGTAACTTTTCATGACAAATGATGTTGAGAAATAATTGTGACAGGAGGGAGGTATTGAAAGATACTGTTCTAGCCTGGTAAGCCAGTAAAAGGGTAGAGGCAGTGAGTCAACATTATGTGTTAATGATGTATAAGATGACACAGAAACTAGGCATAATAGATGTAACAGATATGACTATATCATTTTATACAAGGATAATCAAGAATAATGTGCTAATGCTGTGGTGAGAATCTGCTACAGAATTTTAGAATCAGACTGAAATATGATCTGAGAGTGCTTATGGTATCAGAGAGAGTAATAACTGGAACTACATTAGGGGACATTAAATTCCCAAATTACTAATGGAATTTCCTCACCAGTTTATCACATGGCCAAATACCTGGAAGGATGCAATAACTGATTGTTCTGAAATTGCCCTTGACAATATTTTTATCATGACTTTGATAGATAACTAATACTTGCTAAAATAACAGATTAAGAAGTTGACCCTGTAGTGACTTCAGTCCATGAAAAAAAACAACTAACAAATCAAGAAATAGAATTGGCCCTGTAGTTCAAGTTCTCAATTACATATCACAAGGTGAAAAACTAAGAGACCAAGTCAATTAAGTAAGCTGAACAGAGAAAGAAAGGGACTTCAGGAGTCAAAGAAGTCAAAACTGAGAAGTGTTTGTGTTTGTCTCTTTTCTTAGATTTTCATTAACAGATAGAAATACAACTGCCTGATTAGCATGGCTGCTGATGGAGAGGGTGCAAAAAAATCTATGAACTTCTAAAAACACTCAAAGTATGCTATTGCCAAGAAAAAGTGTCAGTCTGAAACTGATTCACACAGAAAGGATGAATTTGCCAAAGTCTGTACCAGCAACTAGAATCACTTCCCAGTAGCACCGTCAGATAATAAAAAGCATGTCATCGAACCTGAACTTGAAGAAGCATGGCAAAAACTGTAATGTGAGATTTTGGAGTCTTTTACTTAAACTGTGTCTATTAGACCCACATCTGAGTAACAGTAATATATTTTGAATTATTCTCTGTCTGTGGTCCTCACTGCCCAGTAGTCTGACAAACAATTTCAGTGACTCCTTTTTGAATCTTTACATAACCAACCAGTCAGCTGAAACTACCTATTAAACTTTCCACAAGGTATCAAGGACCACCCATATATTTTGTGAACATAAGCTATACTATGCATTCCCGTCTCTAATGATGAACTTTCATCTCCAGGGATTCTGAAAGGTATAATCGGTCCATTGTTTTTTTCTGGTACAGCTGGTTCATAAATGGTCAAAATAATTTTACAGTAATATTCTACAATGACTAAGATTTCCCTATCATGTAGTATGCAATAATATTTAAAGGGGTTTTTTCTGCCCTTCTTTTGGTGTTCACAAATAGTCTTTATATCTGGGGGAAATAGACTTCTTTTTTTTTTCCCTCTCATTCTTCTGGGATTAATTTTTTCCTCTTAAAAATTGCAGGAGTCTCAAACTCTGCCAGTCGTCTTTGGTTAGTATTTAATTTTTTTGAACATTCAAAAGCTAATACTTTGTTGTTTTGGTTTCACTTTGACTTATTTCAAACTTGAAGAAGTATAGCTTTATTGATTTTACTTTGCCATCTTGAATCTTACCAAAAAAATACAACAGACTAAGAGATGCATTGCTGCTGCAGCTACATGTCCCTAGGCTTGGCCAGGAGTGAGGCTGACAGTAAATACACACAAACATGCACACCATATACTGTACATATGTGGATACAAGTACAGAGAAAATTACCTTACAAAAAAAAAAAAAAAAGAGTAGCACTCCCACAAATGTGAACAGCACAGATGGGCCAGTCCTGTTCCTCCTCTCCATCTGTTCAGTACTAAGTCAGCTAGTAAAATATATGCACAAAAGTGAGCAGACAATATGGATCGCTCCAGTAGCTGGCCTTAGACACTCAAGTCTATCCAGTAGCTTGACCCAGATATCTTGAGTCTCCCTAGCTGCTGGCACCTGGACATACAATAACCTGACATTTACAGCCCCACTGCTGTTGATTGTACTCAGATTTCTCATCACACATGCATACATGCACATATATACACGCTGCTCTCCCTTAACAGTTATCTCCAGTAGGTTGTCTAGACCAATGATCTTTGCCATAGCTGACCTTCATGTCCCCTGGTCTTTCCCGGAGCTGTCTTGCATTTATGGCCCTGCAGCAGCTGACTCTCACATCTATCTCCTCATTATCTCACTAGTGCTGCACACACCTAGAATATTCCATGCAGAAAAATAAGAGTAAAGTTTAAAAAGAAGACATGACACAGTACAATCACAATCACAGTGGATAAATGTGCTGGCCAGATATCTGCTTACAGTCAACTGGCCCCTACATCTTCCTTTCCATCTATTTTCAAGTACTTGTTCTTTCTTGATCTACTTTTAGCTGTCCCTTTCCCTGCCTTTGTTCCTTCATGTAAGAACTCAATAATCAGTTTCCCACATTCACACCATGCCCTTAAAACATGCCATAGTAAGTTTTGCACACTCCTCAAATCTCTTTCTGTCCCATACTGACTCCTATAGCCCTGTAGTAGTAATTCCCTGCAGCCTGAAAGGCATTCCAGGAAAGGAGTTTCTTTGAAGCAGCCCTCTTGGTGAGTCACATTGGTGAATGGGGCTGACTATTCTCCCGTGATAGCCTTAGGACTAAGATACAAACATTCCTCCTAATGTGTCTGGTCATCTGATCCTTGAGAGGACTTTTTCTTTGTTTTTTTATGACCAGACGTTAAACATACAACCTAATAAAAGCTAAAAGTATTTTAAACTAATTGTACAATTGAAAATATCATCCAAAGAATCACTGATAAAAAGCCTTTGTTCACACATTTGTCTTCAGTCGTCAGAGAGAAGTTGGGATGTGAATACCAGAAAAACTTGTATTTTCATTTTGTTGTAACTGACTGAGTATAAGAAGCAAAAAAAATTCTGCTTTTCCTTGAACTAGCAAACCTGGTTAATGACTGCCCTAGATTAACAAGACACATAGCAAACAAAGCCTACAAGAGTTTGAGGGGTTTTTTTCTCAACAAAAATGTAATCAATTTTATTTACAGGTAAGTAGAAATATAGAGTCACATCCTTTTCTCTTTCTCAACAAGAAGTTCAAAATTCAAAAGTAAAATTACAGTAAAATTAAGCTACTTGTCCCACAGCAAGAAAATTGCTGCAACAAGCAATAAGCAAGCATACATTCACTATCTTTCACATATATTTTAAATCCATTGGCAAGTTAAAAAAAATAAATTGAAAGAGGGTAAAATTACCCATGATATATGTTCTCCTAAGTCATGTAGCATGTGTATATGAACTGAGTGCCTTCTCAAAGGGAGTACCAGGCAGAACTCAGTCCTCGTGCTTTGCCTCAGCAGTCTGCAAACCCCTCGACAGCCAACCAACAATCAGTATATACGTTGAAATAATAGCCAGTTGTATACACATTGCTTCTGGTCTGGTTAAAAGGACACACTCCTCTGATTAGCACTACTGTCTTGGTTTGAGAGCCCCTACTACTTAAGTAGGCGGAGGACATAGGGAGAGGCTACTCTATCCTCAGCCATTTTTACCTTCCTGACAACTTCCCCAGTGTGATATTTTTGTTCTTTCAGATACAGTTCAGCAGCTTTAGGCAGCTCATGGAGTCATAAAAGGCTTCTCTGAAAAGGATCTTTGAAGGTCACCTAGTTTGATTTCTGCTTGAAAAGAAAGTAGGCACAGTACTAGGTCAGATCAGCCATGGCTTTGCCTACTGAAGTCTTGAAAATCTCCAAGGAGGTGCTATGACATCTCTCAGTAAACTGACATGATGTTATGCATATATATATATATGCACCTCTATTCCCTTCATCTTGGCTAGTAAAAGATAATATCTGATATCTAAATATGCTATTTAATTCCAAGTTGCAACTCATGGCCATCATCCCATCACTTCTCCTGTTACTACTGAGAAAGGTTTGTCTGTGACCTTTGCAACTGCTCTTCATAGCTGTCAATTACCTTAAGTAAACCTGCATCAGTTTAAACAAGCCCAGCCTTCTCAGTCTCTTATCCTAGTTAATGTTTTCTTGGTTCTGATTATCTTGATATTCCACCACTGGATCCTCTTGGGTTTCTCAACAACTTTTTGAACTAGGAGATTAAAAGGCATAGGAAGTATTGCATATGCAACCTCAGTAACACTGAACAAAAAGAGATAATAACTTCTTTTGATCTGTTAGCCACAGTAATGCAGCTTCAGTATGCAGTCTGTCTTCTTCAGTGATCACTGTTCACTCATACTCAATTTAAACTCCAGTACTTTTCAGCAGGGCTGCTAACTCATCAGTGAGTCCCAGTCTGTACAACTGCATGGAGTTATGCTGCCTGAGGTGTAGAACTTTGCATTTCTCCTTCTTGAACTACATAAGATTTCCATCAGACTGAATAAAACACAGGCACCTAAATAACTCTGGCAACTTAGTTCTTATTAAGAGGGTCATGGTCAACAGCTCCATATCCTGATGGGTATTGATATCAAGCCACAGACCTGCTGGAGCAAATCCAGAGAAGGGTAATGAAGATGGTAAGAGGCATAGAACCCTGCTCCTATGAGGAAAGGCTGAAAGAGTGGGGTTGTTCAGCCTGGAGAAGAGAAGGCTCCAGGAAAATCTTATAGCAGCCTTCCAGTACCTAAAGGGAGCCTATAAGAAAGCTGAGAACCACAAAATACAACTCAGAAAAATCACAAAATTACTTGCAACCTTCTCTTGAAGAGGAAAATATTGTCTGTATGCTGACAGCATCCATCAGAGCCAATTCCAAAGCTAAATAGATTATCATTTTTGTCATGCTGTAGAAAAAAAGAGGACTTTATCATGTTATTAGTGATAAATTTTAAGAGTTTCCAAAGAAGCTGAAAATCAACATGCATCATTTCACCTTTACATCAGCCTTATTAAAAATCTCATATCTTCTTCTATTAATTCAAAATCCTATTCAAGTATAGGACTCATGGTATAAATAACTTTATAGAATGATAAAGATTTAACCTAAGAATATTATTTTCAGATAATTCTTATATCAGCAGAAGTATTTTAATTCCTTTCTCTTCTTGTAACCTCTTCTGAGATTCCACTCATACTCTTAATCTGTGAAACAGTGCAGTAAAATACAATGATTTTCCTCTTGGATGAACCTGTATGTTTCCCATTTTAACAAGTTGTAGCATCATGTTTCCTTGACTGAATTTTGAATGCAAAAAGAAGTTCAGAGTGACATAAATTGATGTTCCATAGTTCATGTTTCTCATAATTTTAGCAACATTTAAGGTATCTCTGCTCTGTCCTTCCCTCTAGCTGTGACCTGACATATCTCTGAATTCATATTTTTAGTTACATAGCTTGCAAGGATAGAAAACCCACTCCTCTGACTGTCCTCCTAAATGAGATGTACCATACAGTCATGTCCTTTAGCACACCACCAGATCCATAACGTCACTTCTGAACTACAGCTAAATGAAACCAAATTTGCAATTTCTATCTCATCATATCACATGAGCAGGTGAAATATCAGTAAATAAACTCCATTTAATTTTCTGATATTGTATCCCCAAGTTTTCTTTAATATGGTTTAGTATTGTTTGGTACTGTATATACTGGAGCTTATGGAAAGAGACCAATTAATGGTTTGCACAGGAATAACTTAATATCAATGAAATTTTCCTAGTTGTATAGATGAAAATAATTCGGATGAGGTATAATAGCTGACAATATAATTTGTCTCATAATCCAGCTACCTGTTTTTGATATTGGTGATAATACATAGTGCAACCCTTAGATATCAAACCTGGAAAATATACACTTTTTCAGTCTAGCTGTGCCCTAGCTGAGCCACAACTGATGCTCAAGCCTTGTCACTGCTACCAACTATGTTAAAGTCAAACAACTTCTGAACATCAATATATGCAACACAGCTCTTTCTTTCATGGTCTTGTGCACAAGTTTCTCCAACAAAATTCTGCATGGAACTGCAACCATTTGGAATAGCAATACTTACAGACAAAGCAGACTTTATTCTTGGGGAGTCAAATTTGGAGTGAATTTACAGCTTAAATGAAAAAATTAAAATTCTGTATTGGAGTCAAGGAATATTTGTGTTCCATTTTGCTTGAACAGGTGAGAGAAAAAAAAAAAGATTGAACAGGTTTTTATCCTTCATGTTTTGCCTAAATAGAACCTGGAAAAAATATCAGGAATTTTGCCACTTTTAATGACCCTTCTTAAACAGACCCTAAATGATCTAGCAAAAAGACTTCTCTATTCTCTCACTTTGTGTGCATTATCTTTCAACCTAAATGGGACTTCACCTTTAAGGTTCAACTACTGCACTGTGTTACTATAGCAACGACCAAGAAAAGTCTATTAAACAATCTTCAAAAAAACCTCAACCCCACTTCATTTATAAATATTCTATGAATGAAGCAAAAAAAAAATTCTTATTTTAGTTGTTAAATACCTGATGTTAACACCTGTATAAAGCAATAAAAGATCATTGCTTGCATCATGAAACTAATGCTGCCTATAGAGCTCAGGGAAGGACAACCAAGGTTGACATTAGGGCAACATTCAGATGAAAGAATATTTCTTCATTAAACCTTGTGATTGAAGACCTCTTTGAACTTAACCCATTCTGTAAGTTAAAATGGCCACATTTCCAGTCATGGAAAACTGACACAGTTTCACTGAATTCAATAGAGCAAAGCCAATTTACACCTGCCGAGGCCCTTCATATTGTATGAGATGAACGGTACTTTCGTTCAGGATGAGAGAACTTTTTGATCCTATTCTCTGAAGTGAATGGGGAACTCTGAAAGCAAGAAGATAGCAAATGTTTAAATCAATATTAACCCAAGTAAAATTGAATTTGGTTCATAACATTTTTCTATTGAATGTTCAAGATGAAGTCCCTGTCCTGACAGTGATAAGTGCATGTCTACACACTCAGTTTTCAGAATGTGGCCTAAAATATTTTATGTCAAGGGTTATTGTTGAATACATATTTAAAAAAACCCCAACAAACAACCATATATTTTATATTTTATTTAGAACTGATTATATTTAACCTGCAACCAACATCCTTTTTAACTGGTACTGGGACATATTTTTATGTCTTACTGCAAAAATATTTTTCTTCTGAAACAAAATCTTTATAGGAAGTGGGTTTCAGGATCAGCTATGGATTTTAATTCCCAATACATAATACATCAATTACAGATTTGGGATAGGTTTGCAAACTGCTTGTGCAGCCCGAGTCCAACGTAGAACTTTCCAACACTACCTACATTGGCCTAGGAAAACAAAAGCATATAGACATATACACATTTTCAGCTTTTTTCTCCTCTTAAAAATGGTGGAATGAAATCTAAAGTAAGAAAAAGAGAGCTGGTAGGGTACTCAGGAATTCATCCAATTTCACCTTCTACTTGAAATTGTTTGCAATATTTATCTCTTTTTATAATGTTCCTTCTTACATGTATTGGCTTGATCTCAACATAGCTGATACGTGATAAAGTGCTTTCTTTTTGTTTTGAATACAGTGTTGAAGATAGAGTATCATAACCTTAAAAGGTCAAAACTTCATTAGCAATGTGTTTTCTCCTTTAATGAGAAATTGGTGTAAAATTCTTGCTCACCAAAATAGACAAGTGCTTGTTACCAGAGCAGCTAGTTGGGAAGAAGAATGTTTTACATTCACAAGTCTCTATACATTAAGAAAGACCAAGAGTCTGACATGAGCTTCTAATAAACACAAAAGCACAATGCAATGTGGTCAGGAACAAGGGATGGAGAGAATGGTTTCTGCACATATGGTGCTTTTCACAACAATGTATTGTTGGTTTCTTCTAGTTTTGTATTAACTCAAAATTTTCTGGTTGCCATTAAACCTTTAAATCAAACTACACCAATGTCTCACTGCCGAAACCCTATAGGAGCTTAAAAAAATAAAATACAGCATTAAATGACTGGTATTTTGTTCTGAAAGTTCAGTTATACACAAGATGAAATTTGAGAAGATAAAGAATCTAAACCATTAAACAGTCTTACAGCTGAGAGCACAGCTCCTTCCAATTCCATCTGATTTCTGTGCTTTCTGAAGTTGCAACTGACCACAATAAAAAGCAAAAAAATTAAGCCGAATCAATTTAATAATTCCCTGGGCCACAAAAAATGAAGACAGCCTTCCTCTGTGACATACAGTTAATCTTCCATATTACTTAATTTTTAGAAAGCTTGTCATATAAGTAAGCTTGCCATTTAGTAAGCTCACTCACTTCCCTCCCCATCCCAGTGAGATGGGGAGGAGAATCAAGGTAAAAAAGTAAAACTTGTGGATTGAGATAAGAAGAGTTCAATAACTGAAATAAGGTAAATATAATGATAATACTAACAAATGATCCACAACACAATTGCTCACTACCCACTGACCAATGCCCAGATGATCAAGAATCAGCCCCTTCCAGCTAACTCCAGTTTATATATTGGGCATGATCTCCTGTGGTACAGAATGTTCCTTTGACTAGTTCAGGTCAGTTTGTTGTGCATCTCCTCTCTGGCAGAGTATGAGATACTGAAAAGTCCTTTATTTAGGTTAAGCACTGCTCAGTAGCAACTAAAACCATCAGTGTGTTATCAACATTATTTTTCATACTAAATCCAAAACACAGCAGTGTACCAGCTACTAAGAAGAAAATTAACCCTATCCCAGTTGAAACTAGGACAAAGCTCTTTCAGTAGCATCTTTGTTGAAGTTTCTCTTTTCTGACAGCCCTTTACTTTAATAAAATGTTCTGGAACTTAGACTTCAAGACCTTTATCCCTTGTTCAGTTTCATCACAACTGGATACACAAATTCAGAAGTTACAGAGGGATAAGTTCCATGCCACAGAGAGAGTGGAACAAGATTCATTTGCTCAGGAAATTTTGCTATAGAAACTTTTTTTTCTAGATGTGTCCAAATATTTGAAACCATATGGCTATATTTTTATTTTTAAGTACACAGTCTTCTGGAATTTCAACCCATGGAAAATTTTTCTTCTGTTTCAAGGGCAAATTTTAAAAAATGCATTTCTGTTCAGAACCTCCTAGGGAGTATGAATGCCATAGTTTCCACAGTCTTCTCTACAAGACTTGATTCTTCTGTCTTGCTACAGCAATCCTTTTAGGTATTGTTTTAGTTTAATCAAATTGTTTTTCTTTAAAGTAGGTCTTATTAGTCTAAATTTTATTATTTTATACATAACACAGTAGCAACATTTATTTTTATAGTCTTACTATTTCCTATTAAATTCAGAACAGGAAGCAAAACATATTCCTGGAGTGAAAACAATATTCAGATTTATGCTAACCAGACCAACTGCAGTGGAAGCTGCAGGAGAACATCTTTAAATTAAGTGAAAGAAATGGAGAGCAAAGAAAAAAAGTAAGTAGAAAGAAAAAAAAGGAAAACAAAGCACAAAGGAATAGAAGAATAGGACAACCATTGTTTTTTCCAAGATGACTTGTAAGCAGATGAAAACTTCAGTACTGATAAAAATGGAAAAGTGTCTGAGCTAAGGTGACAGTCAAATAGAACAGAACTCCCCATAAACTGACCAGAGCTGCTAAGCTTCTGTTTACTGAAATTCCAAATCATATGTAGGATCTCCTGTCATGATAGCCCCAGTGAGTTCTATTATATTACTACATAACTAAATTTTTAAAAACCCAGTATACCACAAAAAAAAAACACCACCCCCCCCTCCCCAAAATCCCCAAAAAACAAACACCAAACTGCAAAAACTAACCAAAAAAAAACACCCCCACAAAACTTAGTAATTTTGTTGCTGCTGGAAAATTCAAATACTATAAGCCCAAGTGCTCCTCCATAATCTTACAGATTGGCACATCTGTGAATTTCTATGTGTGTCCTGTCTCATTCAGAACTTTGTCAGAAATGAATTATGATTAGATAATTAAAAATTATCACAATGCCTATGTGTACATTTTGAAACTGAAGGTCACTCTGGCAATCTTATTCCGTTATTTTCTGCCTCTTTGTACAAGTTTCGAGCTGGCTTCCCGCCAAGTCCCCCCGAAACTCGACAACAAGAACCCGCCTCCCAGAGAGGGAAAAAGGGAAAGAAAAAAAAAACCAAGCAGCCAAAGCTATAGCAAAATATATATATATATATATATATGTATATACTTTACATATGAGACAGATACACAAAAGGAGAATACCACACACCGGGGGGGGGGGGAAGGGGGGGAAAGGGAGAAGGACAAAAAGGGGCAAGGACCGAACAAGTCAAACGGCCAGCCGAAGGCAAACTAGCAAAAATCTCACCACTTCCCTTCGAACAGGCAGGATGACCAGACACGGTCCTCGGCTCTCCCCTCACGCGGGCAGATAACGGCAGTCACTATAGGCCTCGGCTCCAGATAAGCCCGACCGAAACAGGGATCCACCGTTCTCGAACCTCGCCGGAGAGGAAGAGAGCGAGATCCCTCCCGCTGGCTTTATTTATACCTCAAGTTACGTAAAGGAATAGCATGGAATACTTCCGTGATCACTTTTCTAGTTCCTTCCTGGCTACAAGTTGGTCTCCAGGAAGGCCTAGAGTGAAACCACCACATTCTCCACCCCTTATTCCATACTATTTCTTTACGTAACACCTATGTTTCATGTTCGCCTACGTCCCGCGCATATATAGCATAGTTGTCTCGTCGTTGGAAAATCAATGCCGATGTCAGTTCAGTCCAGATCTTTGGTCTCCTCAGTCACAATTACAGGTTCGATTTATGGCTGTTTCATCACTGGGCTGTTTCATCGCCGGATACCAGCATCAGCTTAGTTCAGGTCTCTCTCTCATCTGGTGACTGGCTTCCTGTAAGAACACAACTTAGGACCTACAATTAGTTTTTCCCCAAGGCTAAATTTCCTTGAGGCACACACTGGATGACTCCATCCTTCCTCATTAACCACCACGTATGTCCTGGCCCTTGAGCAAAGACAATCCCACGAATGGGTTTGTCTTGGCCTGAGGCAGGGGTAACCCAAACAGCTTTCCCTAGCATTCCCCTCAAATGGATCGCTGGAACTTTATCTCCATCAACAATGTGAAGGGATTCTGCCTGTGCAGGGCCAGCTCGATTGACAGAACCCCTGGTGTTAACTAGCCAGGTAGCCTTGGCTAAGTTTTTGTCCCAGTTTTTATAAGTTCCTTCTCCTAATGACTTTAGAGTGGTCTTCAATAGTCCATTATATCTCTCAACCTTCCCAGCAGCTGGTGCATGATAAGGAATGTGGTACACCCATTCGATACCATGTTCCCTCGCCCAAGTGGTGACTAATTGATTTTTGAAATGAGTCCCGTTGTCTGACTCAATACGTTCTGGGGTCCCGTGTCTCCACAGGACTTGCTTTTCAAGGCCCAAAATGGTATTCCGGGCCGTTGCGTGGGGCACCGAAAAAGTCTCTAACCATCCCGTTGTTGCTTCCACCATGGTAAGTACGTAGCACTTACCTTGGCGAGTCTGTGGCAGTTTGATATAATCAACCTGCCATGCCTCTCCATACCTATACTTATCCCATCGTCCACCATACCATAGGGGCTTCAGTCTTTTCGCCTGCTTAATAGCGGCACAAGTCTCACAATCATGGATAACTTCAGAAATGATATCCATGGTTAAATCCACCCCTCGGTCTCGTGCCCATCTGTGGGTGGCATCTCGGCCTTGATGACCGGAAGCATCATGGGCCCATCGAGCCAGAAACAGCTCTCCCTTCTGCTGCCAGTCTAGGTCTACTTGTGACACCCCTATCTGTGCAGCTCGGTCCGCTTCTCTGTTGTTATTATGTTCTTCATTAGCTCGCTTCTTGGACACATGGGCATCTACATGGTGGACTCTCACATTCAGACTCTTCGCTCTGGCAGCGATGTCCTGCCACAAGTCAGCAGCCCAAATGGGTTTTCCTCCACGCCTCCAGTTCATCTTCTTCCATCGGTCTAACCATCCCCACAGAGCATTGGCTATCATCCACGAGTCTGTGTAGAGGTAGAGTCTCGGCCATCCTTCTCGTTCGGCGATGTCCAGGGCCAATTGGACGGCTTTGAGCTCTGCAAATTGACTCGACTCGCCTTGACCCTCGGTAGCTTCTGCCACTCGTCGGGTGGGACTCCAAACGGCTGCTTTCCACTTCCGGTTCCTTCCTACAATACGGCAAGAACCATCAGTGAAAAGGGCATAACACCTTTCTTCATCTGGCAGCTGATCAAATGGCGGAGCTTCTTCAGCTCGGCTCACTGGCTCTTCTTCTTCTTCTGCCAGACTGAAGTTCCCACCTTCAGGCCAATTTGTGATAACCTCCAGAATTCCAGGGCGATTTGAGCTTCCCAATCGTACACGCTGCGTAATCAAGGCTATCCACTTGCTCCACGTAGCATCGGTGGCATGATGCGTAGGGGGCATCTTCCCTTTGAACATCCAGCTCAAGACTGGTAATCGGGGTGCCAGGAAGAGCTGTGCTTCGGTACCAATTACTTCTGAAGCTGCTCGTATACCTTCATATGCCGCTAAGATTTCCTTTTCCACAGGGGTGTAATTGGCCTCAGAACCTCTGTAGCTTCGGCTCCAGAAACCCAGTGGTCGCCCTCGCGTCTCGCCAGGCACCTTTTGCCAGAGGCTCCAGGAGGGACCTTTATCTCCAGCTGCAGAGTAGAGTACATTCTTTACATCTGGTCCCGTTCTAACTGGTCCAAGAGCCACGGCATGTGCAATTTCTTGCTTGATCTGCCTGAAAGCTTGTTGTTGCTCAGGACCCCACTGGAAATTGTTCTTTTTACGGGTCACAAAGTAAAGAGGGCTCACAATCTGACTGTATTCTGGGATATGCATCCTCCAGAAACCTATTGCTCCCAGAAAAGCTTGGGTTTCTTTCTTGTTTGTGGGGGGAGCCATTGCTACAATCTTGTTGATTATGTCTGTTGGTATCTGGCGTCGTCCATCTTGCCATTTCACCCCTAGGAATTGGATTTCTCGGGCAGGTCCCTTGACTTTGCTCTTCTTGATAGCGAAACCAGCCTCGAGGAGAATCTGGATGATCGTCTGTCCTTTTTTGAAAACTTCTTCTGCTGTATCCCCCCATACAATGATGTCATCAATGTACTGGATGTGTTCGGGAGCCTTACCCTTCTCTAGCGTGACCTGGATCAGTCCATGACAGATGGTTGGACTGTGTTTCCACCCCTGGGGCAGTCGATTCCAGGTATATTGAACACCCCTCCAGGTGAAAGCAAACTGTGGCCTGCACTCTGCCGCTAAAGGAATGGAGAAAAACGCGTTGGCTATGTCGATGGTGGCGTACCACTTTGCTGTCTTGGACTCCAACTCATATTGGAGCTCCAACATATCTGGCACGGCAGCACTCAACGGTGGCGTAACTTCATTTAAGCCACGATAGTCCACAGTCAGTCTCCACTCTCCATCGGATTTACGCACAGGCCAGATGGGGCTGTTGAAGGGTGAATGGGTTCTGCTGACCACCCCTTGGCTCTCCAACTTTCGGATCATTTTGTGGATAGGGATCACAGCATCTCGGTTTGTCCGATACTGTCGTCTGTGTACAGTTGTTGTGGCTATTGGCACTTCTTGATCTTTAACTCGCAGTAATCCTACAATGGAAGGGTCTTCTGAGAGGCCAGGAAGGGCAGACAATTGCTTGGACTCCTCTTCAATCACCGAGGCTATACCAAAAGCCCACCGGTACCCTTTCGGGTCCTTGAAGTATCCTCTTCTTAGGTAGTCCATACCAAGGATGCAAGGGGCTTCTGGCCCCGTCACAATGGGACGCTTTTCCCATTGGTCTCCCGTCAAGCTCATGTCCGCCTCTACTACTGACAATTCTTGAGACCCTCCGGTCACTCCAGAAATAGTAACAGTCTCGGTACTCTTATACTCCGAAGGCATTACAGTACACTGGGCTCCAGTATCTATCAAGGCCTGGTATCTCTGAGGATCCGATGTGCCAGGCCATCGAACCCACACAGCCCAGTAAACTCGATTATCTTCTTGGTCCCTCTCCTTCTCCTGGCAGAAGGCAGGGCCCCTCTACTGGTCTTGATCAGAGCATTCGTCGTCAGAATTTGACTTTGACTTCTTAGACTTTTTGCCGTTGTCAAAGTGGACCTCCATCTTCTCGTGTTTCGGCGATCGCAGTTTCTCTTTTAAGAAATCTCCATCTACTACATAGACAACTTTCTTGTCAGTCTTCTTTCGCTTCAGCTCCCTCACTCTAGCTTCAAGCTTAGAAGTGGGTTCACCATCCCACTTCTTCATGTTTTCTCCTTTACTACGAAGGTATGCCCATAGTTGGTTACGTGACCAACGCTTAGAGTTCTCTTTCCTTCGACGTGTGAATGACAGGGACCGTGAGCGAGATCGAGACCAGGATCGAGGTCTAGGCCGAGGTCGTCTTTGTCGGTCCCACCGTGATCTTCCCATTGGCCTTTCTTGGTAATCTCTATACCTTCTGTCCTCTCTGTCTCTAAGGTCGTCCTCATATCTGGAACATTCATAATCTCTCTCCATTCTTTCCCTATCGTAGGTGTGTCGGTAGAGGGGATTGAAGGAGTCTTCCATATTTTCCTCTATGGTTCTTATCCAAGCACCCATAGCGTCCACGCTTGGTTCCTCCATCTTTGGATTATATACGGATATCAAGCAGGAAATATATGGTTTGGGGGCACCTTGAATTACCTTTTTCCACATTGGTTGCGTGCATGGAACATTCTCAGGAACTTGGATGTCATAATAATCTGGATCAGAATAGATGATCTCCAGCATGGTCAATTCCCGTAGGTATTGGATGCCTTCTTCTGCAGTCCTCCACCTTCTTGAAGAACTCTTCAGGGACTCCTTAAATGGGTATTTCACTCTCACCGCGTGGAGAATTCGGAGCCAAAGGCTGGACGCCATTTTCTCCCTCCCCATTTCTTGCTCTATCACAGGGTCTCGAGCAATGGATCCCAATTGTCGTGCTTCATCACCTTCAATTACATGACTATCAGCTCCCTTGTCCCAGCATCGCACCAGCCAGGTGAGGACTTCTTCACCAGGCAAGCGCATATAATCTCTCCGTAAATCTCGAAGCTCTCTTGTGGTCAGTGATTGTGTAATTTCGCTTTCTCGCATTATTTCTTGTCCATCTCTCCCACGTAGAATCTTTTCCACCTCTCTCTTTACTCTTCCACTCCTACGTGGGACTGCTCCCACTTCCTCCCTATATCTCTCATGTGGAGGTGGAGACTGGGCATATCGTGGGGATAAGCTTCTATATTGTTCACGCCGTGGAGATGGATTTCTACGCCGTTCATACTGTGGGGATGGACTCCTACGCCGTTCACGCCGCGGAGATGGACTTCTACGTCGTTCATACCGTGGGGATGGACTCCTACGCCGCTCGCGCCGCGGAGATGGACTTCTGCGTCGTTCACGCCGTGGAGATGGACTTCTATGCCATTCACACCATGGGGATGGACTCCTGTGTCGTTCGCGATACCCCGCGGGTGGAGGTAGTGAGTAATCTTCCGCGTGCTGAGATAAGGGCCTTCTCCTCCAATCATTCATACCTCCAAGAGAAGGTTGAGTCTGGAGTGGTAGGGATAATTCCCCCTCCAATTGAGGGGGATGCTTTGACTCCTTCTTTGCGTCTTTTGTAATACTGAATGTGTAGTCAGGATATAAATCATCAAGCGACAATATACCACCGACCGTTTGTACTGTTGCTTTCTTTTCTCTTGATGCTATTCTGTATTCCTTTGGGCGTGCCCCTAGTTCTTTTGAACGTGCTCCTTCCCGTGTAGCCGTTTCTTCCTCTCTGGTAGCTGCTTCTTCTCTTCTAATCGCTCCTTCCTCAGTCACAACCACTTCTTCCTCTCTCGCAGTCGCGCCTTCATCACTTGCTGCTGCTCCTTCTCCCATTGCTGCCGCTCCTTCGTTCACAACATCCTCTGTTCCTTCTTCTTCTTCTTCTTCTTCTTCTCTTTCTTCTGTGCGTTCTGGTTGCGGAGATGGGTCCGCAAGTTCCTTGATCTCCCTTACCCACGTCTTCTTCTTCTTCACAGGGGCAATGATGACCTTCCGGTTCTTAGCTTGAGTCCCGGTTCTAGTGGACTTAGTAGAGATGGTATTGACTTCAAGTTGTGTTTGGACCCCAACTTCTGTGGACCTAATAGGGACATCACTGGTTTCAAGTGGCGTGGTTTGGGTCTCTGTGTCGACCTTAACCCTCTGGAGGTGGTTTATGGCAGCTCGATAAGCATTAGCCAGGCCCCAGCACAAAGCAGAGAATTGCATATTCGGATCTTTGTAGGAAAAACACCCTTCTGCCAAACAGTGGGCCATCTCACCAGAATCAAACATCTGTTCTGGTGTGAACTCCCAATTAATGGGGGGTGACACATGTCCTACTAATCTACCGAAATCTTCCCAAGCTCCATGCCACCCGGGGACTGGCCTGTCTGCAGCCCTTTCCAAAGTTCCAGCGAGTCCCTTTGAGGTGTGATCTTTCCTACAAGAGGGAAAGCAACGGAACCCCATTCTTCCAAGTTTAAGGAGCACTTCCAGTACCTTTATCAATGACAGTACTGTTGCAATAAGATTTATATAGTAATTAGAGCCGATTTTAACCATGGGGATCTCCTTTACCAAACCTTCGATGTCAAAATTAAAGAATGGAAGCAATTCGTTCCATCCATCCTCAAGATCTGGACGTCTCCCTATAGAGTAGCCTAGCACAGGTGTAAAGATGGCTAGAATTATAAGACAAATTAATGAAATAGCCATTGTTTTTTGTTATTATTTCTTCCTGATCCCAAAACAAACTTTTGTTTATATAAACAAAGTTTCCTTGGCTGCTTTCCCAGACTCTGGCAGTGTTCCCAGACCTGTTCCCAAAACAATAGATTGGTTTGCAAAACAACACCGAGCTTGGCTGTCTTCCCGGAAAATGTTTATCAAAACAAGCCAAACTTAACCAAAACAACCATCCTCTGCTACCAAAAATGTTGTACAAGTTTCGAGCTGGCTTCCCGCCAAGTCCCCCCGAAACTCGACAACAAGAACCCGCCTCCCAGAGAGGGAAAAAGGGAAAGAAAAAAAAAAAACCAAGCAGCCAAAGCTATAGCAAAATATATATATATATATATGTATATACTTTACATATGAGACAGATACACAAAAGGAGAATACCACACACCGGGGGGGGGGGAAGGGGGGGAAAGGGAGAAGGACAAAAAGGGGCAAGGACCGAACAAGTCAAACGGCCAGCCGAAGGCAAACTAGCAAAAATCTCACCACTTCCCTTCGAACAGGCAGGATGACCAGACACGGTCCTCGGCTCTCCCCTCACGCGGGCAGATAACGGCAGTCACTATAGGCCTCGGCTCCAGATAAGCCCGACCGAAACAGGGATCCACCGTTCTCGAACCTCGCCGGAGAGGAAGAGAGCGAGATCCCTCCCGCTGGCTTTATTTATACCTCAAGTTACGTAAAGGAATAGCATGGAATACTTCCGTGATCACTTTTCTAGTTCCTTCCTGGCTACAAGTTGGTCTCCAGGAAGGCCTAGAGTGAAACCACCACACTCTTACAGGCTATGTTTTTTAAACTTCATAGCAAAAATTCCATGGCTGTTGGTTAATATTTTTCAATATATTTGCCAAAACATCTTAAACAAGCAAGACAAGTAAATGGGTTCTTAAAACCACACTAGGCATCTATATCTCATATTTGAAGTGTTTTATAAATATTGCTGTTAGCAGATCTTACGTTTGCTGTATGCTGTACTCTGTAAAATCAAAGCTACACTCCACAGCTCACTTTCTTCATGTGCTGGTAAATTAGGCAAATGTTTCATCATACAGACCTTGTTGTTCATATCACACTTTAAAGAAGTAGTACTTATTTAAAATAATCTGCATTTAAAATACTTTCAAATTTTCAAGCTATTCTAATAGCGTCTTTCCCTTTTATAACCAAGGAAGTCTGTGACAAAATTATTACTTTTATATGGCCCGATAACCATGTTTGAAACAGTTCCTTATTATGTCTAAGATAAATGCTTAGCAGATAGAGTTTATTAAAATTAAATACTTACATTATAAAAGAAAGTTGTTTAATAGAGGAACAGATGGCTAATGGGCTGTGACTAGCCACAAATGGATTGCGAATATTACAGCAAGAATCTGTCTAGAGACAGGAAAATGATTCTGGACAAGGACCGATTGCCTGGAGTCAGTACACAATCTAATTTTAAACCCTTTCATTTTGATTTTTATTTTTTTTTTCTTTCAAATAATATGAACAATATGATGGAGTCACTTTGCTGGAAACAATTGAACAGAACTGACAAATTCATAATGCTTCAGACCATGAAATCCCAATTGGTCCAATCACGGATACATTTATCATGACTGTAGAGATATTATTATAGTTACAACTTATAGCCTTTCCCACTGTGATAACTGCTCCTTGGAAATTGGCCAGTTTCACAAACTAATACACTCAGATTTCTTCAGAAGACTCAGTACAATCATTTTCTTTTAATCAGAAGGTTCTTTTGTAATTTAATTTTTTTTCTTAAGAATGTACTTGAGAAGTACTCTAACAGATCTTTCAACATAGAAAAGTCCACCTAAAAGCTTTTTCTCCATGTCTGTGTTGACAGTTTTTTACACCTAAGGGTCAAAGCAAATGTAATGACTAAATCCATATGTGACAACTGTCTGTATGAAGAGCTTTCTTCTAGATAATGAACACCAGCCTGTTTTCTTCCTGTAAAATTTTGTAAGTATTTAAAATGTTGGCACAGGAAACCCTGACTACTTTCTTTTTCTAACTTTCTCTCCTTTGTTCTTTCTCTCTTTGTTCTTAGCATAACATAATAACTGAAAACTGTTCAGGACAATATAGTACTAGAAGTTCACACTAAGTTAAAAAGCAAGATTGTCTAGACATAAATATTGATATGGCTTTATTTAAGCTTAATTGGACTCAATAATTATTGGTCCTGTTTCAGTAGCTACCTTTCACTTTAGAGTTGTAAGAAACTATTAGTATTTTTTAGTACACAGGTAAACAGAAGTGTTTCTGTAACGGAAATAAATTCCTCTTTGGACTAAATACTGTATAGCAGAGAAACATTCCATCTTCAGTTATAGAATTCCAGTGATGCAGAATCCAGCAAAATCATACGTAATCAAAAATTTACAGTTAAAATTTATCTCATCATATTTATATTTCAATTCTACTCTGTATTAGTCTGACTTAACTTCCAAACATGGGCCCTTACTATATTGCATTTCCTATCTAAAAAATTAGTTCATCTGCTCACACTGAGCTACCTGTAGACCAATCACTCTGCAGTTCTCTCTCAGAATAAAAAAGTTCAAGCTCACCAAGTGTATTTTTTTTTCTTTTTAACTCACACCTCTTCTCTGTACCTTTAGAATTTTCAGTACAGTTACTTTGAGCACAGACACAAAAATTCAAAGTATTTCCATTGCAACCAGAAGCAAGGTTAACAGAGAACTCAATTTTATTACTCAACATTCCATAGTAATAATTGCTTTTTAAGAAACAGTTTCATAGTACAAACTACTGTTCTACTAAACACCTGATTATCTTCAAACCACTTAGAGTTGTTTTTTAAGTATCCACATGTATATTTTGGAAATGTGGTCTGTAAAATTTAATAATTTAACTTTATACTAAGGAGTAGTTCTAATGCATCTCATCCTACATATTACATAGTCTAGAGAAAAGATATTAAAACCAATTTTTTTGTTATTTTATTAAATTCTATTCACATTTTTTTCCCATATCCAACCTTTGGGTAACATATAACTACAGATCTCTAATGCAAAACTCCATGTCCTTAATTAAAATAACATGGTTTTTTGAGAATTTGAAATTTTAAGCTAGAAAAAAACACTGAATTAAGAAATTTTTCTTTAAATTCTTTGCCCTCAAAATTCAAATTTATCTTGTGTGATAACAGTACCAAAACATAGAGATACTTGTTTTTCTCTTTCTTTAGATCATAGAGGATCACTATTTGCATTAAATACTGCTAGTCAGCAAAATCAGCAAATGGCTGTTAAAATGAAAATAAAATAATGAGGCTTGAGTGCTTGTACATACAACATCAGCTTAAGTTTTTTTCTTCTAGGATCTCCAAAGCCAGCCTGGTTATCGCTGTTAAAGTTTTAAAGACTTTTTATTGGTTGCAGCCCAAAATCATATAGTTTGGGAGTATGTTTGTAGGTAGTTGGTTATTTTTAGTTACCAAAATACCAAACAAACCAACCAACCAGTTTTGTAAATAACATGGATACCAATAGATTGGATTTTTATTCCCAAGACAAAGTGAAAAAAACTGCATCTAATTAAGTAACTGATGATCCAGGAATGTCATGGCTTCATTTTAACTGATGTTCACTAGCTGGGGTCTTTTTTTAAAAACTGATTCTATTGATTCCTTATACTCATGAGAAAATATTAGATCACCTGCCATTCGGGTCTGTCAGTAACCAAACAAAATCCCATGAACACAGTAAAATCTATAAATCACCTCCAAATAAATAATGAATCACACAGTTCTACTCAGTTAAATGATGGATGAAAGTCTGTCAGAGGAAAGAACTTGTGCTGTTTTGAAAATCTAGATAATTCAAGCCCTCTCATATATATTGGTTACCTGTCCAGTTATTCATGAACAGGATAGTATTTCCTATTTACCAAGCACTTAGTTTGTATAATTGTATTTGTTCCTTTTAGTATTTCTACTACTGATTAAAGAGATACTAGTATTCTGTGTCCTTCATCCTAGAACGCTTCTAATTTCAATGAGATTACCAAATACTTATTAAATGTAGCTGCTAGGTAGCAGTGCCCTATACTTATAAACATCCAACAAGTTCTATTTGGTTTGTCCATGGTTAACAAAGCTGCAAAGAGAAGGTTTCCACAAAGGCCAGCTGACGAACAATAAGACGTTAAATTTTGTTATCCAGAATGTTCCAACACTGTCTAAGGAAAAGGACAATTAGACTAATTGATGGTAGCACTTAACAACTAAACGACTTCTAATCTTCAGAAGTAACCTCTTCTCCTTCATGCTTATCCATGGGTTTAAGCTAAAAATTATTACAGCCGTTTTGCCAATGATCTCTTTCTTATAAAGAGTAAAAACACATTCTCATGAGTATTGCAGAGCTGCCCTCAAAGTAGAAGTCTTACATGAACTATGAGATGTAGGAAAGAGAACCTCCTTTTGAAGAGTTAAGGATGAATCATGAGTCTCTTTCTCAGCTCACTTGTCTGAAGCAGCACAGTGGGAGAGGATTAACGAAACCTAGGTCCTCCAAACTTTCTCTTTGAAATTCTAAGCTGCTTACTGTAAGAATCTTAGGAGAAGCCTTGCTCTCCTTGAGCTTCTGTACTCTGCCCCTAGATCCACATGCTCAAATAAGAGTTAAACAAAACTTCGGCTGTAAAAATGCCTCAAACTTGCAATTATCTTACATCTTGCTCACTTAGAGCTCTCTCAACAGGGACACAGAATTCAGATTACTATTTGCTTCTAGTCTTCTTTCTTCTATAGTTGCAGATGATTGCTATAAAACACAGAAGCTGGAGATGATGTCCCCAAGTTATAGAGTAGGACAACTCTAACTGAAATACAAAAAGTAGACCAAAGGCTGCAAGTAGAGTATTAGCTTCTCCTTGTATACCTAGTTAGAAATCACAAGAGAGCAGATTTTTGCAGTTGATGCTTGATGTCATTCCCTGTTCAGAATGGCTGTAAAGAAGAAATACTTCAGACACATGGATCAGCATAAAGGACAATTGTAGTATTACTATGAGTTTGGCTTTTTGTTTGTTTTCCGAAAAAAAATAAATCTCTTAAATAATGTGATATTCCTACTTTCAGTGTGTCCAAGTGTATCTGGCTAGTTTTTCTGGTCTTACTGGTTCCAGACTCCTATCTGTGTTTTTCACAGAATGTATCTGCACAAAGAAATTTGTAGGAGGACTTTATCTCATCTGATCCCTATAGGTTGAATTGTGTCTCTACTTCATAAAAAGAAGTAACATATGCCTCAAAAGTTGCTCCCGGGCTTGACTTCACGAACAAGGCAAAATGCCCTCCATTGCTTCACGCCTAAAACCTTTCAAAACAAAATATTGGCTCCTCTGCACTGTGGACAGAGTCCCAAAGTAACTGTTTTAAATTAAGTTCGCATAATCTGATGCTCCATCTCCCTTCCTTATTCTTTTGTGACTTGATTTATTCTGTTGACTGAATGTTAAAGCTGGTGCTAGAGGTCCCAGTCTCCCAGAGAAGAAAGAGGACTTCATCATTCTCAGTATTTTGCACCTCAGGGCTCTATATGATTTTCAATATGTACATCTTTTTGGTTTTATAGCACACTGTGAGATTGCTTTCCAAGGAGCTTCAAGTATTAATCACTGTCATCTAGCAGAGAAAATCAGGTCATCTTCTCTGTCTAGATATATTGGATACACCATAGATTTCTTTTTATTGTAGCTCCACAAGCTGCTTTTGTTATGAAGTCCCACAGAGCCTTTATAATTTGTACTAAAGCATAGTCAAGGAAAGTTAGTTTGATAACTGTTTTTCTTCCCACAGTTCTTTGAAAACTAAGACAAGTTCTGATTCAGTAAAAATTTAATGAAATCCTTCAATTTAATCATGTCACAATAGGTTACTCTAGGTTACTCTATGTGTGTGTCCACCCAATGCATTTCTTGTTCAGCACTCTTGTTCATCTCATACTCAAACTGTAGTAGGTATATTTGTTCCAGTAACTTGATAAATATTTTAACAGATGTATGTCAACACTTTAGTGTAAAGGTAGAAAAATTAGTTGAAAACTTCCAGGTGGTACAACACAGGTGACAGATGCAAAACTGACATTGAGAAGGAAGGGGATGAAGAAGAAAAATACGGCATTTTAAACTTCATGATTTTGTTTTCACAGTTTTGATTGCATGTTTCCTAAAAATCCGATAAGCTAATGTCATGGTTTGAGATAGCCCAAAATCCAATTCCCTAGCTCCATCCCCCTCCCACATCTCAACCCAATGTGAGATGGGTTTTTCCAGACAAAACACAACCAGACTCAAAGTGGGGAAAAGGGAATATATTACAATGACTATACAAATAAATACTACAATACATTATACACACGACTACAACTATCTCTACCATGACATAAGTATTTACAATGGATCAGATCTCTTCTCCCCTCCAAATAAAAGTCCAGGAGGGAAAGAAGGACAGATCCCTTCCAGTCTCTCAGAGCAGCAGCTTCTTCAGAGTAGCAGTCACTAAGCAGCAGCATCTTCTAAGGCAGCAGGCTCTCTCTCTCTCTTCTGTTTCTTGTAGCAGCTGATAGCTGGATCTCTGCCAGCACACACGAGGGGGGTATCCCCCTCGGCCACTCGTCTCTCCAAACGAGTGGTCTTCCGTGGGCTTCATCACCCCAGACAAAGGTCGTTTCACCACGTCATATCACGAAGCACAGGGGGTCTTCGTGACGGTCTGGTATCTTCAGGAGATTCAAGCTCCTTGCAGGGCCTCTGTGCCCTGTCTCAGGCTGCGAGCTTCTTTGTAGCTTGCAGCAAGGGAGGGCCTCAAGGCCAACCTCCCACACTCCGTCCTGGCTGAGCTCTCAGGACGTCCGAGCTTCTCAGCTCCTCTCTGCAGTGCATGTTGCACTTCAAGGCTCTTTCAAGTAAGAGTCTATCAACTTCCTCCTTCCAGGAGGTCTCAAAGGAGTTTTGAGGGGTCTGGTATCAGTTCTTACCCCCAAGAACTCTGTAGAACTCAGCTGCTGACTCTCTTTCCCTCAGGTCTCCTTCCAGGAGTCCCTTCTCTGGTGCTGCATGTCTTTGTTGCTTCTTCGGTTCAGTTCTTATCTGTCCTGGCTCTCTGACACCGTTTCTCCGGTCAGTGCTGGCTGCTGCTCTGCGCCCATGGAGAAAAACATCTCCCGGCATAACTACAGGCACCTAGCCCAGCATTATGCTGTTCCAGGTCCCCACAGGCCCCAGCTGGGGCTGGGGGCCAAAGCCCCCCTGTGGGGCTCAGAGCCCCTTCCTCGTGGCTCACAACATGGCCACCTTCTTCTAACCCCAAAACTACAACTCTTCTCTTCCGTTTGGTTGTGGTATGTTTACATTTTCGCAGGAGCGCTCATTGGACAGAATTTCAAAGCTTCTAGGGGTTTCCACCCCTTGGGGTCTACCACTTTTCTTATCCTCTGGGGGAAAACAAAGTCCAAACCACTACAGCTAATTATATACTCTTGGAATTTAATACACTTACTTTAATCAGGTCATCAAAAAAGTAGACTAGTAAGTGTAGCCAAAGGATTCATTATTCAAAAATCTATATTCAGCTTATTTTATTTTTCAAGTTCAGAATTGATCTTAAATCCATTTTCAGCCAATAAAACTTACAAGAGTTTTGATTTCTGTAGCACAAAATTTTCCAGGTGCAATAACCACAGTTCTTAGGATTTCAGCATAATCCTGGCTACGCTTCTCATTAGTAAGCATACTATATATATATCGTATAAATATTTGATGTCACTTTCTTATTATATGAAACTATTGGATATATATATACTTTATTCTGAAAAGTCTGCTTAATTTAGGGAGGCTAGATAGCTCTTATATTCTATGACTCTTATATTCTCTTAAATTAATAGATCTATTCCATGCTTATTACTTTTGCCAATTCATTTCCATTTCACATAGTTACATGTTAATATCAACTCCAAAGTAATTTGTGTTTATAGTACAGTGGAAAAAATATGGTCTGGTTTTTGAGAGCTGTTTTGGGGTGGGGGTTTCTTGTTTGTTTTTTGGGTTTTTTAGCACAAATACTTTGATTAAAGAAGAAAATGTTTGAAACTGTTTTACATGTTGTACATCATTTCAGATGCAGAGGAGAAGCACTCTTGCATCTCCTCGAGAGATGTTTTCATGGCCACTGCCTAGGTTTCTCTGACATTTTTTTTCAGCCCATGGTCCTGTCATGCACATGGTTTTTCAGAATGGTTTCACAGACTAACTTTTTTTTTTAATTGCTAGAATGGTTGTTCTGTCAGTAATTATTTCTTTTGCATTTGCTTTTCTCCTAGGTCATCTAAGTATTATCTTTTACTAAGCTATTTCCTATTATACTTAGGAAACAACAATCCATTGCCTTATGTGAGATGTAAATGTTGGACTACTTTAATGACACCCAGATCCATTTTAATTTGGTGTATGCATTGTGTTACCAGTGGCACTGCAGCTCAGACCATGATTGTCTTTTTTTGTGTGACTCTAACTGTGGCATATATTTAACACTGACAAAATGAAGGATAAAAAGGATCCATGGATAAAGTATGAAAAACAAACTCGGGATTTTGAAGACTATGGCACATGCTATGCAAAATCAAGAGTGCTGCAGTTCATGAAAAGCGAGAGAGCTTTTAGCTTAAGAGAAAATAAGAGAAATAGTATGGTTGTGACTCTTCTCTTTGAAGCATGGAACTAAAAGAGCAACACGGCCACTGAGTTTCAACTTTAACCTCCAGCCATAACTTGCAGCTGCCAAGTTCCCATCCCTACCTCTCTACAAATACACAAAACAATGTTCAGTGTTCACTTATTCATTTCAAGCATGGTAGGAAGACAAGTGGTTGATTTATTTTCACTATCTAGAACCTGGTAAATCAAATTAGACAAGAGAAAAAAAAAAGGTAAAATTATTCTATTCTTGCTTCAGTTATATGTCTTTCCTCCCACTGCCTTTGGTAGAGATTACATGGGTGAAAATTATCAGCCTATTACTGTAAAATTACAGGGTATTGTGAACAGTCCTCTCCCTGCAGAGAGGACTTCAGATTCTGTAGTCACTCCTTTAATAAAGATATTTCATGTGTGTGTCAACTTGATACTTTTCCACATGCTTCTAGAATTTCCAATATCACTGAAGATGAAAAGAAAACACCCTCACGAGCAGTTTCTAATCTCTACCTCTGATGAATGTTTGACTAACCTTTCTGCCAAAATGCATATATAGGTATAAGGTACTGCAGGATTACTGTGACTCCTAAAAGGTTCATCTTGAATGCATAATATTTCAGTCTATATTCCTGTCAAAGGTTTTCTGTGAATTCCCAGTAACATCTACTTCATGTATCATTTGAGTCTGTTACAGTCCTTAACTATGGTAGCTTGACTTCAGGGTCCATTCTAAGTGGCTCATGGGATTTTTTATTTATTTTTTCCTCTCACAAGGTCTTTGTTCTGTTCCCTTTGTGTCAATCAAAACAATTGTCCTCCCACTAATGTTAATATTAGATAGTTTTTGCCAGCTTCATTATCCTTTCATCTATTAAAAAATACTTTTACTCTCATTATTTACTTACTAATAATTTTATTTAATGTAAAAAAGAATGGGGAGATTAGGGTTGTTGAGTTGCAACTTTAAAGTCCAGTCATTTTCAAGATAAAGACTAGAAGAAGGGCTTACATTTTCATTCCATTATCTTTTTCCTCTCTATAGGAGTAAAAAAAAATCTGGGTGACTCTACTTATATATTTCAAAAGGCTAAGGCAGTCTCAGGATAGTACAGCTTAATGCTTGTAATAAAAGGACTAAAATAAGCATCTATTATTTCCAAAATATTATGCTCCAGGAACAATTTTTTCAGCTTTACCCCCTGATTGGAAGATGTTCTATTTACATCATGAAGACATTCATACTTGTAGCATAAGAAGAACACATTTCAGATTCATAGTTTAGATCAGAATGCAAATTAGTTCACATGACTGTATTGAAAACACCAGAGGGAAAATCATTATCTGCTGTTTTTTTCTGATACTGACAGAAAGTGAAAAGGTATAGGATACTCTTTATCCTAACAAGACTGTTGAAAACAAACACTGATTGACTGGCCTGCCATTTCTGCATCAGAACTTCTTCCAAAAAAAAATCAGAAGGTTTTGGGCAAAAATTATTGTATTATATCAAACAGATGTTAGAGTTTTTTAAAATCCAACTCCTCTGAAATTCAGTTGCAAAGCTTTTGTCAAGTGTAAGCAAGTGCAGGATGAAATCCAGACTGATGACTTGATTTTCCACATATTTTGAAAATATCTTTGCCGCATGAAAAGAATTTTTACTAAACTCAGAACTTTTAAATCTGGAGGCAACAAAAACAACACTAATTGTGATAAATAACATAATCCAGATTTACAGCAACCTATCTGTTTAGAAGTGCATGTCACAACCTAGTGAATTGACTTCTAGTAAAGGGCAAATGCAGGCATGTACATACCTATTTACCTAATCTGGTTCATATTCTGCTATATATTCCTATCTGCCTTTGAAAGGATATTTAAGATTTTCTTAACACTTTCCTAAACTATAAGTTAGATTTTTATTTTTTTAATAATTATTGTTTTTATTATCCTGTTAAAATGGCAATAGCTCAGAACTGGGAGATGCCTAACCTAATCATGGCAAGAGCAACCTGTTTTGGCTGGATGTTCTGATGGATGTAAGCTGCTGCCCAGTTTGTTTGGATTACCTGGAACTATTGCTGATTTTTTTTTCTTTCTTAGCTATTTAAAACCCTAACACTTTTCTCATATTGTGTCAGACACTATAAAAACATGTCTCTAGTTCAGGGAAGATCATCTGGCAACCCAGACTTCAGCAGTCTTTCTCCTGCATGAAGTTCCACTAAAGATTGTTGGCAAAGCGATTACCTGGGGGCCGTACATTGCAAACTTTAAATCTTACATTTTCTTTTTACAAAGTTCTCATTCTTTCTTCTTTGTCATTCCTATTGGGCATAGGGTCCTTCCTACTGTGTGTACATTGCTCTTAGTCCTCATCATAAATGCAGGTTTTTTTCATATTTCTGTACATAAGTTACTGCAACTAATTTTCCAGTCAGAGAGACTTGCTACTTCTTTCCATGATTTGGTGCCATTTTCAATGTTTGGAGTTATAATCCAAGCTTCTGTTCAATTTGTGAATCTTCACATTGATTGTTGTTTTGCCAGAGTTCTTCTAAACATACACATAGTTTATACCTGAGGCTGTTTTGTCTGGGTTAGTCAGTGAGACCTGCTAAAAAAATTATTTTTCTCTCCTTAATTGTATCCAATGACATAGTTTGATAATTCGTGGAACTGGTAAGTGCTAGCAGCGAAAGAGACCCTTTACTGCCAAATAACAGAGTGGTGGTAAACTACTTCAGGAGGAGACAGGGACTCCCTGAGTTGTATTAATTGGCTTCTGGGTAGAATCTACCTTTCTGTCAAAGGCAACAGATCTTATTTCCTTTGGAATTTGTAACCTAGAAAGAGCCACCACATCTAATGCTTGTCTCTCAATTACTACAGATCCTAGGGTTATCTGCCTGTTCAGCCTTTGTCAATTGGATCCTTTTAAAAGTGAACAGATGCAATGCAAACAATTATAGCTCTTGGAAGTACATTATGCAGAACAGTTTTAGCAAAGGAGGAGAAAGAACAAGAAATCCTAGTCTTCATAATACTGAAATGAAGTCTATCTTAAGCAGAGGTGGCTTTCCAATCCTGATCTGCAGGGATGTAGTGTAATTGCATCCTCCTAATATCATCTCAGAACCTGGCCTGAAGCATCTTCTAAAATGAGTAAAATAAACAAATGGATGGAACACTGACAGCAATAGAATAAAAACTCATTCTGCGCTACTTTTTAAAACAGAGCCACGGGAAATGTGTCCAAAAGGTAATTAATTAGTTTATGAACAAAGTCTTGCCTAAATCTCAGTTAAGAAGTAAACTACCCACACAGCAATCATAATTAGTCTAGCTAACCTTGCAGTTCCTATAGGGCATTTAGTGGTGTTGAATAAATGGCTAGAGACACTGAACACCATCACAGAAGACACTAGCTCAGCAGGAGATAATGCAGATTCATACTTGCTCTCACTGTGAGCAGGCCTTCTGAGAAGGGCTTGGAGGTGTTGCTTAATGAGAAGCTCAGCATGAGTCAGCAATGTGTGCTTGAAGCCCAGAAAGCAAACCGTGCTCTGGTCTGCATCAAAAGCAGCATGGCCAGCAGGTTGAGGGAGGTGATTCTCCCCCTCTGCTTTGCTTTCACGAGGCCCCCACTGGAGTGCTTCATCCAGTTCTGGAGTCTCCAACATTGACCAGGGCACTGACTTGTTGGAATAAGTCCAGAGGAGGGCCACAAAGATGATCAGAGGACTGGAGAACCTCTCCTATGAATACAGGCTGAGACAGTTGGGATTGTTCAGCCTGGAGAAGAAAAGGCTCCAGGGAGACCTTAGAACAGATTTCCAGTACCTAAAGAGGGCTGGAGGGGGACTTTTCACGCAGGCATGTAGTGACAGGTCAAGGAGAAATGGGTTTAAATTGTCAGAGGGCAGGTTTAGATTAGATGTTAGGAAGAAATTCTTCACTGTGAGGGTGGTGAGACACTGGCACAGGTTGCCAAGAGAAACTGTGGATGTCCCATCCATGGAAGCTTTCAAGGCCAGGTTGGATGGGGCTTTGAGTAAACTGGTGTAGTGAAAGTTGTTCCTGATCATGGCAGGGGGTTTGAAGCTAGATGATCTTTAAAGTGTCTTCCAATCCAAATCATGATATAATTCTATGATTCATCTTTAAATAGCATGTAGATCATAGAATAATATTTGCTAACATGGAAAATCTAAATTCTTCTGTATTCCATAAAAACCTAAATCCGACTTCATATCACTCTGGTTCACAGAGCCTTCCAAAGCAGTTCAGGTTTTAGAAACTTTTAAAATTATTAAATGTCATCTTTCTTTTACCAGGTATCTCTGGAAAATGATCCTATTTCTCTTCTTTAGGTTATAGGATTTCCATTAAAATGAAACCTCAAACATCTAATACTCAATACCTATCAATTATTATCCAAGTGTTTCAACATGTTTCTCTAATATTTTTAATTAAAAACATTAGTAAGGTAAATATAGTAATACATTGGCTGATATAGATTAAGAAATAGAATTGAAATAAATTGAGATTAAGTAAAAAATAAACTTATTAAAAAATAATAAATACATTACCACATTTCTTTACAGATAAGATTTTTTACTCTTTGAACACTGGAGAACTATAGTCATCCTTCCTACAAGCTGATATGGCTGAAACCTGCTGTTAATTTAATTTTACTCTAGCATATTGAGTTAAAGACTAATTTAGTCAATCTTGGGTTATATTCAGATTTCCGTCAAAATCCAAGTGAACAAACACCCATTATTTCAAGATGAAGCTAAAGAAAAGCAGAAATGCAATTTTGAGGGTTGAACATAGATAGGTTTTAGTCACTTAACTTTATACTGCGAATAGACAAGGGAAGGTCTGATTTTTTCTGATATAAGTAGAATGTGAATGAACAAGGAGATGCCATAGAGTTTAAGAAGTTTGCCACATCTATGAGGAATAAAAGACATATCCAGGTAATATTTTTAGTGCATCCACAAATAAGATACTAGATTTTGTTTTAAGAGAATTCTAGTAAACTCGAATGCCTAATAGTTACAACCAGGCAAAGAAATTAATGCATTGCTAATACCAGTACAAGTTATATATACACACAAGCATTTAATAAGCTGATAAAGTGCAGTGAGATATTGTCATATGTAACCATCAACTTTCTAGTACCTATGATCAAAGGCCCTGTTGTAATTTCCTTTGGGTATTTTACCGTATTTTAGCTGGCACATTGTCACAGATTTAAAATGCCCATTCTGTCCTCCTCTCAGAAACAAATTATTTTCTAAATATTTCCATCTCATCATTCATATCAAAAGTTCAAAGATAGTGACTGAAGAACTCTAAATAACTCTAGTCAACATTTGCCTTATATTTTCATGTTAGATATTTCATGATGCTTCATTGCAGGACTCAACACCTACTTTCAATGCTGGCTAATAATGTTGGCATGCAGCTCGTCATTCAGGACTAGCATACGTTAAATAAAACATAGAGTGTTTTCTCTACTTAAATTAAGAATGGTGTGAAACAAGGCTGCGTTCTCGCTCCTACCTTATTCACAGTCTTTTTTAGCATGATGCTCCAAAGGGCCACAGCAGACCTCGATGATCAGGACGGTGTCTACATTCGATACCATACTGATGGAAGCCTATTCAATCTAAGGTGTCTGAAGGCCCACACCAAGACCTTAAACCATTTTGTCCAGGAGCTGCTTTATGTTGATGACGCTGCCCTTGTCGCCCACACGGAAGCAGCTCTACAGCGTTTAGCATCCTGCTTTGCAGATGCTGCTGAGCTCTTTGGGTTGGAAGTCAGCTTAAAGAAGACAGAGGTTCTCCATCAACCTGCACCTCAGGAAGTCCCCCATCATCCCCACATCACCATTGGCCAATCAGAGCTCAAATCAGTCCAGCAGTTTAATTACCTAGGCAGCCTCATCTCCTCGGATGGCAAGATTGACAGGGAGATAGACAACAGGTTAGCAAAGGCATATAGTACTTTTGGAAAATTCCTTAAAAGAGTATGGTATAATAAACACTTGAAGAAAAGTACCAAGATCAGTGTTTACAGAACCATAGTGCTGTCTACTCTCTTATATGGATCTGAATCATGGGTCGTCTACCGCCACCATCTGCGTCTCCTAGAACACTTCCATCAACACTGCCTCCGTACAATCCTAAACATACACTGGTCAGATTATGCGACCAATACATCTGTTCTAGAGCAAGCAGCAGTCACAAGTATAGAGGTCATGTTGATGAGAACACCGCTGAGATGGGCAGAGCACATCTCAAGGATGAAGGACCACCGCCTCCCCAAGATCTTGCTTTATGGTGAACTTGCCACTGGCTGCCACAAGAGAGGAGCCCCGAAGAAAAGATACAAGGACTCCTTGAAACAACATCTCAGCCTTGGCCATACTGGTCAACATAACTGGTCTACTCTGGCCTCCAATCGGGAGGCCTGGAGACACACCATCTATAACTCTGCTGTCTCCTTTGAGAACACACATAGGATCACTCTCAAGGAGAAAAGGCAATGCAGAAAGAACCGTGTCTTGTAGAATACACCATCTAAGGAGTCTTTCTGTTGTGCCTTTTGCAATTGGATATGTCTGTCACATATTGGTCTCATAAGCCACCAACGTGCCTGTAACAAACGTGGATAGAGCCTTCCCAAATCTTCGTTCGTGAAGCCCAGCCGTGATGATGATGATGGTTATCTCAACCCATAATCTCTGCCTTTTTGTCCCTTTCTCACCAGAGCAAGTGGGGAGAAGGGCAGTGACTGCTTGGAACCTAATTTCCAGATGGTTTTTGATTTAATCCTGCTTTGATAACATGCTACAAATAGAAGAATTATTTCTGGTGAATAACACCTAAACTACAGTTAATGTGATAATGAAGTTTCCGGGTTCTGACTTAGACAAATGGAGAATAAACCCACAGATAAATAAATTCTATTATCTACAAAACATGGACTACTTCAGTCATAACTAACACCACTGAAGTAATTGGAGAGTTGCTTCTGGAAAATCATTAGTTGTCATACACTTTAAAGATTATTTTTGGAAAAGACCATTATGCTAACAGTCTGTTTTACTGTCCAGCAGGCTGTGGTATTTCCACAGAGAGTCTCAGCTTTAGCATCTCACGATCAGCAAGAGTCCAATCGTGATTTTGTTCAGTGGGTTTAGTTCACATAGTGTAAGAACAGGTATTTTGAAGAGTTTTATTGTTTGACTGATTGAAAAATTTTTGAAAGCTTCTACCATTTACCTGGTTCAAACTCTCAGCACTCCCATCCAACAAGCAGATGGCAATAAAAAACACATGGCCTAAGCATATCTTCACCCTGGTAGCTCCAGTTTCCACCCCCACAGTTGGTTTTAGACTAGATATTGTGGTCAAGGTTCAGCTGAGGCTAATAAGCAGTAAGAATTTTGTCCTTTCCGCTGCTGGTTCCTTAATCAACACCAGGTACAATCAATCTTTAGCCTAGTAATTTCTATTCAACACTTTACCAGGTTGTATCTTTTCATTCCAGCCATGGCTGTAGTCTGTGAAAGACACACTGTAGAGGGGTATTGGAAACATCAGGAGGGCAACAGAGCATCTGGCACCATAAGGTAAGCAAAAGCAAGGTCAAGAAAACAAAAAAGAATTTATCACTCCAGAATGTAAAGTCACTTATCAGGGCAACATCAGGAAGCAAAAAGAACCAATAGTGTACAAGTCATAGCATTCAGGACCACAATTAAACAAGGCAGTTGTTGGGTCAAAGTCAAAGCCTTGGCAATGCAGTCTAGAGACATGATAAAAAGCCACAGGTAATAAAATCCCTTTATATGAAGCCTCAGTAAGGCAACCTACTTACAAAAAAATTTACCCAGGCCCCAGCTCATCAGCTTGCAGAAACTGCAGAGGTAGCTGCAGGCTTGCCAAAGCCTCGTGGTAATTCTGGAACCGGCTCAGATTAACATGAACACCTTAAAACTGATCTGGTTCCATGGTTGCCTGACTCTTATTCCTATTAGTCATCCCTGACCAATGCATTTATACTGTAATCTTGCATAACCTCAGACAGGGTCTCCTCTGGAAACAAGAATTGGCTTTTTCCTATTTATTCTCCCACTGACACCTACTGTATTGAAAAACAATTTTAGCTTGAGTGCATATTTTTCTGCCTGTGATCTGAGTTCCTATAGAAAGTCTGATCTTTTTTGTGTATTACTTTCTTGTATCTGATGATTTCAGAATACTTAGCCAAGCAAGTAGGTA